>NW_028118073.1:0-27971 GCF_965113295.1 Leuciscus leuciscus
TTGTTAAAAAAAATATGTTTTTGTTTGAAAAAGTGAATGTTTTTAGGCCTGTGTTATACATGGATGGATGGAGTGATGGATGGATGGATGGATGGATGGATAGATAGATAAATAGATAGATAGATGAATAGATGAATATATAGATACATGAGTTTAAACAACTTTTTGTTAAAAAAAAAAAGTTTTTGTTTGAAAAAGTGAATGTTTTTAGGCCTGTGTTATACATGGATGGATGGAGTGATGGAGTGATGGAGTGATGGATGGATGGATGGATAGATAGATGGATAGATGGATAGATGGATAGATGGATAGATGAGTTTGATCGACTGTTTGTTCATATTTTTTTATTGTTTTGTGTTAAATATTGAAAGTAGTCTTTGGACTAATGGTTAGTTTGGGTTTAGGGTTAGTTTGAGGCTATGGTTAGGTTAGGGTTAAAATGGCATATAGGTAGGGAGGTAAAAACGACTTTCACCCTCATTAGTAACCACCCTCATTTGCATAAAGGGCATCTGATTGGCCGAATCTTAACTGTCCATATATCTGCAACGGTGTGTTTTATCTGTACGAAACTTGGTTTATATAGTAATTGATGTATGGCTAGTCGACTGGTGGTGGTTTGGTGCGCCTCTAGCGCCACCAGGTGTGTAGACACGGTACTGCACTTTATTTTTTAGATTTGTTTTTTTTTAACAGGGGTCTATTTTATAAATTGCTGTTGTATCTAGGGTTATTTTATATAGGGGTGGTCTATCCTGGTATATTTTGGGTAGGGTCTGTGTAGGTCCCGCCAGTGGTCAGTGTTTTTTGGTTTGTTTTCTGTTTTTTTGTGCAGGTGGTGGGTAGGTTTAGCTGGTTAGGTGAGGTAGCGTGCCAGGCCTTTGGCCTTTGACCCTGCATCCATGCAGACGCCCTGACGCAAACTGAACTTGAGTTTTCCCCAGCTGTTCACCTGTCAATGCAAAATGGTTGCATTTGCCGTGCATATCAGCACGAGTGCTGAAACAGCACCAATGCTGACAGGTAAGTGTCTATTTCTATAGATAGATTGATGGATGGAGTGATGGATGGATGGATGGATGGATGGATGGATGGATGGATGGATGGATGGGATGGATGGATGGATGGATGGATAGATAGGTACATGAGTTGAAACAACTTTTTGTTAAAAAAAATGTTTTTGTTAAAAAAAATGTTTTTGTTTGAAAAAGTGAATGTTTTTTAGGCCTGTGTTACATTGATGGATGGAGTGATGGAGTGATGGATGGATGGATGGATGGATGGATAGATAGATGAATAGATGAATATATAGATACATGAGTTTAAACCACTTTTTGTTAAAAAAAATATGTTTTTGTTTGAAAAAGTGAATGTTTTTAGGCCTGTGTTATACATGGATGGATGGAGTGATGGATGGATGGATGGATGGATGGATAGATAGATAAATAGATAGATAGATGAATAGATGAATATATAGATACATGAGTTTAAACAACTTTTTGTTAAAAAAAAAAAAGTTTTTGTTTGAAAAAGTGAATGTTTTTAGGCCTGTGTTATACATGGATGGATGGAGTGATGGAGTGATGGAGTGATGGATGGATGGATGGATGGATGGATAGATAGATGGATAGATGGATAGATGGATAGATGGATAGATGAGTTTGATCGACTGTTTGTTCATATTTTTTTATTGTTTTGTGTTAAATATTGAAAGTAGTCTTTGGACTAATGGTTAGTTTGGGTTTAGGGTTAGTTTGAGGCTATGGTTAGGTTAGGGTTAAAATGGCATATAGGTAGGGAGGTAAAAACGACTTTCACCCTCATTAGTAACCACCCTCATTTGCATAAAGGGCATCTGATTGGCCGAATCTTAACTGTCCATATATCTGCAACGGTGTGTTTTATCTGTACGAAACTTGGTTTATATAGTAATTGATGTATGGCTAGTCGACTGGTGGTGGTTTGGTGCGCCTCTAGCGCCACCAGGTGTGTAGACACGGTACTGCACTTTATTTTTTAGATTTGTTTTTTTTTAACAGGGGTCTATTTTATAAATTGCTGTTGTATCTAGGGTTATTTTATATAGGGGTGGTCTATCCTGGTATATTTTGGGTAGGGTTCTGTGTAGGTCCCGCCAGTGGTCAGTGTTTTTTGGTTTTGTTTTCTGTTTTTTTGTGCAGGTGGTGGGTAGGGTTTAGCTGGTTAGGTGAGGTAGCGTGCCAGGCCTTTGGCCTTTGACCCTGCATCCATGCAGACGCCCTGACGCAAACTGAACTTGAGTTTTCCCCCAGCTGTTCACCTGGTCAATGCAAAATGGTTGCATTTGCCGTGCATATCAGCACGAGTGCTGAAACAGCACCAATGCTGACAGGTAAGTGTCTATTTCTATAGATAGATTGATGGATGGAGTGATGGATGGATGGATGGATGGATGGATGGATGGATGGATGGATGGATGGATGGATGGATGGATGGATGGATGGATAGATAGGTACATGAGTTGAAACAACTTTTTTGTTAAAAAAAATGTTTTTGTTAAAAAAAATGTTTTTGTTTGAAAAAGTGAATGTTTTTTAGGCCTGTGTTACATTGATGGATGGAGTGATGGAGTGATGGATGGATGGATGGATGGATGGATAGATAGATGAATAGATGAATATATAGATACATGAGTTTAAACCACTTTTTGTTAAAAAAAATATGTTTTTGTTTGAAAAAGTGAATGTTTTAGGCCTGTGTTATACATGGATGGATGGAGTGATGGATGGATGGATGGATGGATGGATAGATAGATAAATAGATAGATAGATGAATAGATGAATATATAGATACATGAGTTTAAACAACTTTTGTAAAAAAAAAAAGTTTTTGTTTGAAAAAGTGAATGTTTTTAGGCCTGTGTTATACATGGATGGATGGAGTGATGGAGTGGATGGAGTGATGGATGGATGGATGGATAGATAGATGGATAGATGGATAGATGGATAGGATGGATAGATGAGTTTGATCGACTGTTTGTTCATATTTTTTTATTGTTTTGTGTTAAATATTGAAAGTAGTCTTTGGACTAATGGTTAGTTTGGGTTTAGGGTTAGTTTGGGGCTATGGTTAGGTTAGGGTAAAATGGCATATAGGTAGGGAGGTAAAAACGACTTTCACCCTCATTAGTAACCACCCTCATTTGCATAAAGGGCATCTGATTGGCCGAATCTTAACTGTCCATATATCTGCAACGGTGTGTTTTTATCTGTACGAAACTTGGTTTATATAGTAATTGATGTATGGCTAGTCGACTGGTGGTGGTTTGGTGCGCCTCTAGCGCCACCAGGTGTGTAGACACGGTACTGCACTTTATTTTTTAGATTTGTTTTTTTTTAACAGGGGTCTATTTTATAAATTGCTGTTGTATCTAGGGTTATTTTATATAGGGGTGGTCTATCCTGGTATATTTTGGGTAGGGTCTGTGTAGGTCCCGCCAGTGGTCAGTGTTTTTTGGTTTTGTTTTCTGTTTTTTTGTGCAGGTGGTGGGTAGGTTTAGCTGGTTAGGTGAGGTAGCGTGCCAGGCCTTTGGCCTTTGACCCTGCATCCATGCAGACGCCCTGACGCAAACTGAACTTGAGTTTTCCCCCAGCTGTTCACCTGTCAATGCAAAATGGTTGCATTTGCCGTGCATATCAGCACGAGTGCTGAAACAGCACCAATGCTGACAGGTAAGTGTCTATTTCTATAGATAGATTGATGGATGGAGTGATGGATGGATGGATGGATGGATGGATGGATGGATGGATGGATGGATGGATGGATGGATGGATGGATAGATAGGTACATGAGTTGAAACAACTTTTTGTTAAAAAAAATGTTTTTGTTAAAAAAAATGTTTTTGTTTGAAAAAGTGAATGTTTTTTAGGCCTGTGTTACATTGATGGATGGAGTGATGGAGTGATGGATGGATGGATGGATGGATGGATAGATAGATGAATAGATGAATATATAGATACATGAGTTTAAACCACTTTTTGTTAAAAAAAATATGTTTTTGTTGAAAAAGTGAATGTTTTTAGGCCTGTGTTTATACATGGATGGATGGAGTGATGGATGGATGGATGGATGGATGGATAGATAGATAAATAGATAGATAGATGAATAGATGAATATATAGATACCATGAGTTTAAACAACTTTTTGTTAAAAAAAAAAAAGTTTTTGTTTGAAAAAGTGAATGTTTTTAGGCCTGTGTTATACATGGATGGATGGAGTGATGGAGTGATGGAGTGATGGATGGATGGATGGATGGATGGATAGATAGATGGATAGATGGATAGATGGATAGATGGATAGATGAGTTTGATCGACTGTTTGTTCATATTTTTTTATTGTTTTGTGTTAAATATTGAAAGTAGTCTTTGGACTAATGGTTAGTTTGGGTTTAGGTTAGTTTGAGGCTATGGTTAGGTTAGGGTTAAAATGGCATATAGGTAGGGAGGTAAAAACGACTTTCACCCTCATTAGTAACCACCCTCATTTGCATAAAGGGCATCTGATTGGCCGAATCTTAACTGTCCATATATCTGCAACGGTGTGTTTTATCTGTACGAAACTTGGTTTATATAGTAATTGATGTATGGCTAGTCGACTGGTGGTGGTTTGGTGCGCCTCTAGCGCCACCAGGTGTGTAGACACGGTACTGCACTTTATTTTTTAGATTTGTTTTTTTTTAACAGGGGTCTATTTTATAAATTGCTGTTGTATCTAGGGTTATTTTATATAGGGGTGGTCTATCCTGGTATATTTTGGTAGGGTCTGTGTAGGTCCCGCCAGTGGTCAGTGTTTTTTGGTTTTGTTTTCTGTTTTTTTGTGCAGGTGGTGGGTAGGTTTAGCTGGTTAGGTGAGGTAGCGTGCCAGGCCTTTGGCCTTTGACCCTGCATCCATGCAGACGCCCTGACGCAAACTGAACTTGAGTTTTCCCCCAGCTGTTCACCTGTCAATGCAAAATGGTTGCATTTGCCGTGCATATCAGCACGAGTGCTGAAACAGCACCAATGCTGACAGGTAAGTGTCTATTTCTATAGATAGATTGATGGATGGAGTGATGGATGGATGATGGATGGATGGATGGATGGATGGATGGATGGATGGATGGATGGATGGATGGATAGATAGGTACATGAGTTGAAACAACTTTTTGTTAAAAAAAATGTTTTTGTTAAAAAAAATGTTTTTGTTTGAAAAAGTGAATGTTTTTTAGGCCTGTGTTACATTGATGGATGGAGTGATGGAGTGATGGATGGATGGATGGATGGATGGATAGATAGATGAATAGATGAATATATAGATACATGAGTTTAAACCACTTTTGTTAAAAAAAATATGTTTTTGTTTGAAAAAGTGAATGTTTTTAGGCCTGTGTTATACATGGATGGATGGAGTGATGGATGGATGGATGGATGGATGGATAGATAGATAAATAGATAGATAGATGAATAGATGAATATATAGATACATGAGTTTAAACAACTTTTTGTTAAAAAAAAAAAAGTTTTTGTTTGAAAAAGTGAATGTTTTTAGGCCTGTGTTATACATGGATGGATGGAGTGATGGAGTGATGGAGTGATGGATGGATGGATGGATAGATAGATGGATAGATGGATAGATGGATAGATGGATAGATGAGTTTGATCGACTGTTTGTTCATATTTTTTTATTGTTTTGTGTTAAATATTGAAAGTAGTCTTTGGACTAATGGTTAGTTTGGGTTTAGGGTTAGTTTGGGGCTATGGTTAGGTTAGGGTTAAAATGGCATATAGGTAGGGAGGTAAAAACGACTTTCACCTCATTAGTAACCACCCTCATTTGCATAAAGGGCATCTGATTGGCCGAATCTTAACTGTCCATATATCTGCAACGGTGTGTTTTATCTGTACGAAACTTGGTTTATATAGTAATTGATGTATGGCTAGTCGACTGGTGGTGGTTTGGTGCGCCTCTAGCGCCACCAGGTGTGTAGACACGGTACTGCACTTTATTTTTTAGATTTGTTTTTTTTAACAGGGGTCTATTTTATAAATTGCTGTTGTATCTAGGTTATTTTATATAGGGGTGGTCTATCCTGGTATATTTTGGGTAGGGTCTGTGTAGGTCCCGCCAGTGGTCAGTGTTTTTGGTTTTGTTTTCTGTTTTTTTGTGCAGGTGGTGGGTAGGTTTAGCTGGTTAGGTGAGGTAGCGTGCCAGGCCTTTGGCCTTTGACCCTGCATCCATGCAGACGCCCTGACGCAAACTGAACTTGAGTTTTCCCCAGCTGTTCACCTGTCAATGCAAAATGGTTGCATTTGCCGTGCATATCAGCACGAGTGCTGAAACAGCACCAATGCTGACAGGTAAGTGTCTATTTCTATAGATAGATTGATGGATGGAGTGATGGATGGATGGATGGATGGATGGATGGATGGATGGATGGATGGATGGATGGATGGATGGATAGATAGGTACATGAGTTGAAACAACTTTTGTTAAAAAAAATGTTTTTGTTAAAAAAAATGTTTTTGTTTGAAAAAGTGAATGTTTTTTAGGCCTGTGTTACATTGATGGATGGAGTGATGGAGTGATGGATGGATGGATGGATGGATGGATAGATAGATGAATAGATGAATATATAGATACATGAGTTTTAAACCACTTTTTGTTAAAAAAATATGTTTTTGTTTGAAAAAGTGAATGTTTTTAGGCCTGTGTTATACATGGATGGATGGAGTGATGGATGGATGGATGGATGGATGGATAGATAGATAAATAGATAGATAGATGAATAGATGAATATATAGATACATGAGTTTTAAACAACTTTTTGTTAAAAAAAAAAAAGTTTTTGTTTGAAAAAGTGAATGTTTTTAGCCTGTGTTATACATGGATGGATGGAGTGATGGAGTGATGGAGTGATGGATGGATGGATGGATAGATAGATGGATAGATGGATAGATGGATAGATGGATAGATGAGTTTGATCGACTGTTTGTTCATATTTTTTTATTGTTTTGTTGTTAAATATTGAAAGTAGTCTTTGGACTAATGGTTAGTTTGGGTTTAGGGTTAGTTTGAGGCTATGGTTAGGTTAGGGTTAAAATGGCATATAGGTAGGGAGGTAAAAACGACTTTCACCCTCATTAGTAACCACCCTCATTTGCATAAAGGGCATCTGATTGGCCGAATCTTAACTGTCCATATATCTGCAACGGTGTGTTTTATCTGTACGAAACTTGGTTTATATAGTAATTGATGTATGGCTAGTCGACTGGTGGTGGTTTGGTGCGCCTCTAGCGCCACCAGTGTGTAGACACGGTACTGCACTTTATTTTTTAGATTTGTTTTTTTTTAACAGGGGTCTATTTTATAAATTGCTGTTGTATCTAGGGTTATTTTATATAGGGGTGGTCTATCCTGGTATATTTTGGGTAGGGTCTGTGTAGGTCCCGCCAGTGGTCAGTGTTTTTTGGTTTTGTTTTCTGTTTTTTTGTGCAGGTGGTGGGTAGGTTTAGCGGTTAGGTGAGGTAGCGTGCCAGGCCTTTGGCCTTTGACCCTGCATCCATGCAGACGCCCTGACGCAAACTGAACTTGAGTTTTCCCCCAGCTGTTCACCTGTCAATGCAAAATGGTTGCATTTGCCGTGCATATCAGCACGAGTGCTGAAACAGCACCAATGCTGACAGGTAAGTGTCTATTTCTATAGATAGATTGATGGATGGAGTGATGGATGGATGATGGGATGGATGGATGATGGATGGATGGATGGATGGATGGATGGATGGATGGATGGATAGATAGGTACATGAGTTGAAACAACTTTTTGTTAAAAAAAATGTTTTTGTTAAAAAAAATGTTTTTGTTTGAAAAAGTGAATGTTTTTTAGGCCTGTGTTACATTGATGGATGGAGTGATGGAGTGATGGATGGATGGATGGATGGATGGATAGATAGATGAATAGATGAATATATAGATACATGAGTTTAAACCACTTTTTGTTAAAAAAAATATGTTTTTGTTTGAAAAAGTGAATGTTTTTAGGCCTGTGTTATACATGGATGGATGGAGTGATGGATGGATGGATGGATGGATGGATAGATAGATAAATAGATAGATAGATGAATAGATGAATATATAGATACATGAGTTTAAACAACTTTTTGTTAAAAAAAAAAAAGTTTTTGTTTGAAAAAGTGAATGTTTTTAGGCCTGTGTTATACATGGATGGATGGAGTGATGGAGTGATGGAGTGATGGATGGATGGATGGATGGATGGATAGATAGATGGATAGATGGATAGATGGATAGATGGATAGATGGATAGATGAGTTTGATCGACTGTTTGTTCATATTTTTTTATTGTTTTGTGTTAAATATTGAAAGTAGTCTTTGGACTAATGGTTAGTTTGGGTTTAGGGTTAGTTTGAGGCTATGGTTAGGTTAGGGTTAAAATGGCATATAGGTAGGGAGGTAAAAACGACTTTCACCCTCATTAGTAACCACCCTCATTTGCATAAAGGGCATCTGATTGGCCGAATCTTAACTGTCCATATATCTGCAACGGTGTGTTTTATCTGTACGAAACTTGGTTTATATAGTAATTGATGTATGGCTAGTCGACTGGTGGTGGTTTGGTGCGCCTCTAGCGCCACCAGGTGTGTAGACACGGTACTGCACTTTATTTTTTAGATTTGTTTTTTTTTAACAGGGGTCTATTTTATAAATTGCTGTTGTATCTAGGGTTATTTTATATAGGGGTGGTCTATCCTGGTATATTTTGGGTAGGGTCTGTGTAGGTCCCGCCAGTGGTCAGTGTTTTTTGGTTTTGTTTTCTGTTTTTTTGTGCAGGTGGTGGGTAGGTTTAGCTGGTTAGGTGAGGTAGCGTGCCAGGCCTTTGGCCTTTGACCCTGCATCCATGCAGACGCCCTGACGCAAACTGAACTTGAGTTTTCCCCCAGCTGTTCACCTGTCAATGCAAAATGGTTGCATTTGCCGTGCATATCAGCACGAGTGCTGAAACAGCACCAATGCTGACAGGTAAGTGTCTATTTCTATAGATAGATTGATGGATGGAGTGATGGATGGATGGATGGATGGATGGATGGATGGATGGATGGATGGATGGATGGATGGATGGATGGATGGATGGATAGATAGGTACATGAGTTGAAACAACTTTTTGTTAAAAAAAATGTTTTTGTTAAAAAAAATGTTTTTGTTTGAAAAAGTGAATGTTTTTTAGGCCTGTGTTACATTGATGGATGGAGTGATGGAGTGATGGATGGATGGATGGATGGATGGATAGATAGATGAATAGATGAATATATAGATACATGAGTTTAAACCACTTTTTGTTAAAAAAAATATGTTTTTGTTTGAAAAAGTGAATGTTTTTAGGCCTGTGTTATACATGGATGGATGGAGTGATGGATGGATGGATGGATGGATGGATAGATAGATAAATAGATAGATAGATGAATAGATGAATATATAGATACATGAGTTTAAACAACTTTTTGTTAAAAAAAAAAAAGTTTTTGTTTGAAAAAGTGAATGTTTTTAGGCCTGTGTTATACATGGATGGATGGAGTGATGGAGTGATGGAGTGATGGATGGATGGATGGATAGATAGATGGATAGATGGATAGATGGATAGATGGATAGATGAGTTTGATCGACTGTTTGTTCATATTTTTTTATTGTTTTGTGTTAAATATTGAAAGTAGTCTTTGGACTAATGGTTAGTTTGGGTTTAGGGTTAGTTTGGGGCTATGGTTAGGTTAGGGTTAAAATGGCATATAGGTAGGGAGGTAAAAACGACTTTCACCCTCATTAGTAACCACCCTCATTTGCATAAAGGGCATCTGATTGGCCGAATCTTAACTGTCCATATATCTGCAACGGTGTGTTTTATCTGTACGAAACTTGGTTTATATAGTAATTGATGTATGGCTAGTCGACTGGTGGTGGTTTGGTGCGCCTCTAGCGCCACCAGGTGTGTAGACACGGTACTGCACTTTATTTTTTAGATTTGTTTTTTTTTAACAGGGGTCTATTTTATAAATTGCTGTTGTATCTAGGGTTATTTTATATAGGGGTGGTCTATCCTGGTATATTTTGGGTAGGGTCTGTGTAGGTCCCGCCAGTGGTCAGTGTTTTTTGGTTTTGTTTTCTGTTTTTTTGTGCAGGTGGTGGGTAGGTTTAGCTGGTTAGGTGAGGTAGCGTGCCAGGCCTTTGGCCTTTGACCCTGCATCCATGCAGACGCCCTGACGCAAACTGAACTTGAGTTTTCCCCCAGCTGTTCACCTGTCAATGCAAAATGGTTGCATTTGCCGTGCATATCAGCACGAGTGCTGAAACAGCACCAATGCTGACAGGTAAGTGTCTATTTCTATAGATAGATTGATGGATGGAGTGATGGATGGATGGATGGATGGATGGATGGATGGATGGATGGATGGATGGATGGATGGATGGATGGATAGATAGGTACATGAGTTGAAACAACTTTTTGTTAAAAAAAATGTTTTTGTTAAAAAAAATGTTTTTGTTTGAAAAAGTGAATGTTTTTTAGGCCTGTGTTACATTGATGGATGGAGTGATGGAGTGATGGATGGATGGATGGATGGATGGATAGATAGATGAATAGATGAATATATAGATACATGAGTTTAAACCACTTTTTGTTAAAAAAAATATGTTTTTGTTTGAAAAAGTGAATGTTTTTAGGCCTGTGTTATACATGGATGGATGGAGTGATGGATGGATGGATGGATGGATGGATAGATAGATAAATAGATAGATAGATGAATAGATGAATATATAGATACATGAGTTTAAACAACTTTTTGTTAAAAAAAAAAAAGTTTTTGTTTGAAAAAGTGAATGTTTTTAGGCCTGTGTTATACATGGATGGATGGAGTGATGGAGTGATGGAGTGATGGATGGATGGATGGATGGATGGATAGATAGATGGATAGATGGATAGATGGATAGATGGATAGATGAGTTTGATCGACTGTTTGTTCATATTTTTTTATTGTTTTGTGTTAAATATTGAAAGTAGTCTTTGGACTAATGGTTAGTTTGGGTTTAGGGTTAGTTTGAGGCTATGGTTAGGTTAGGGTTAAAATGGCATATAGGTAGGGAGGTAAAAACGACTTTCACCCTCATTAGTAACCACCCTCATTTGCATAAAGGGCATCTGATTGGCCGAATCTTAACTGTCCATATATCTGCAACGGTGTGTTTTATCTGTACGAAACTTGGTTTATATAGTAATTGATGTATGGCTAGTCGACTGGTGGTGGTTTGGTGCGCCTCTAGCGCCACCAGGTGTGTAGACACGGTACTGCACTTTATTTTTTAGATTTGTTTTTTTTTAACAGGGGTCTATTTTATAAATTGCTGTTGTATCTAGGGTTATTTTATATAGGGGTGGTCTATCCTGGTATATTTTGGGTAGGGTCTGTGTAGGTCCCGCCAGTGGTCAGTGTTTTTTGGTTTTGTTTTCTGTTTTTTTGTGCAGGTGGTGGGTAGGTTTAGCTGGTTAGGTGAGGTAGCGTGCCAGGCCTTTGGCCTTTGACCCTGCATCCATGCAGACGCCCTGACGCAAACTGAACTTGAGTTTTCCCCCAGCTGTTCACCTGTCAATGCAAAATGGTTGCATTTGCCGTGCATATCAGCACGAGTGCTGAAACAGCACCAATGCTGACAGGTAAGTGTCTATTTCTATAGATAGATTGATGGATGGAGTGATGGATGGATGGATGGATGGATGGATGGATGGATGGATGGATGGATGGATGGATGGATGGATGGATAGATAGGTACATGAGTTGAAACAACTTTTTGTTAAAAAAAATGTTTTTGTTAAAAAAAATGTTTTTGTTTGAAAAAGTGAATGTTTTTTAGGCCTGTGTTACATTGATGGATGGAGTGATGGAGTGATGGATGGATGGATGGATGGATGGATAGATAGATGAATAGATGAATATATAGATACATGAGTTTAAACCACTTTTTGTTAAAAAAAATATGTTTTTGTTTGAAAAAGTGAATGTTTTTAGGCCTGTGTTATACATGGATGGATGGAGTGATGGATGGATGGATGGATGGATGGATAGATAGATAAATAGATAGATAGATGAATAGATGAATATATAGATACATGAGTTTAAACAACTTTTTGTTAAAAAAAAAAAAGTTTTTGTTTGAAAAAGTGAATGTTTTTAGGCCTGTGTTATACATGGATGGATGGAGTGATGGAGTGATGGAGTGATGGATGGATGGATGGATAGATAGATGGATAGATGGATAGATGGATAGATGGATAGATGAGTTTGATCGACTGTTTGTTCATATTTTTTTATTGTTTTGTGTTAAATATTGAAAGTAGTCTTTGGACTAATGGTTAGTTTGGGTTTAGGGTTAGTTTGGGGCTATGGTTAGGTTAGGGTTAAAATGGCATATAGGTAGGGAGGTAAAAACGACTTTCACCCTCATTAGTAACCACCCTCATTTGCATAAAGGGCATCTGATTGGCCGAATCTTAACTGTCCATATATCTGCAACGGTGTGTTTTATCTGTACGAAACTTGGTTTATATAGTAATTGATGTATGGCTAGTCGACTGGTGGTGGTTTGGTGCGCCTCTAGCGCCACCAGGTGTGTAGACACGGTACTGCACTTTATTTTTTAGATTTGTTTTTTTTTAACAGGGGTCTATTTTATAAATTGCTGTTGTATCTAGGGTTATTTTATATAGGGGTGGTCTATCCTGGTATATTTTGGGTAGGGTCTGTGTAGGTCCCGCCAGTGGTCAGTGTTTTTTGGTTTTGTTTTCTGTTTTTTTGTGCAGGTGGTGGGTAGGTTTAGCTGGTTAGGTGAGGTAGCGTGCCAGGCCTTTGGCCTTTGACCCTGCATCCATGCAGACGCCCTGACGCAAACTGAACTTGAGTTTTCCCCCAGCTGTTCACCTGTCAATGCAAAATGGTTGCATTTGCCGTGCATATCAGCACGAGTGCTGAAACAGCACCAATGCTGACAGGTAAGTGTCTATTTCTATAGATAGATTGATGGATGGAGTGATGGATGGATGGATGGATGGATGGATGGATGGATGGATGGATGGATGGATGGATGGATGGATAGATAGGTACATGAGTTGAAACAACTTTTTGTTAAAAAAAATGTTTTTGTTAAAAAAAATGTTTTTGTTTGAAAAAGTGAATGTTTTTTAGGCCTGTGTTACATTGATGGATGGAGTGATGGAGTGATGGATGGATGGATGGATGGATGGATAGATAGATGAATAGATGAATATATAGATACATGAGTTTAAACCACTTTTTGTTAAAAAAAATATGTTTTTGTTTGAAAAAGTGAATGTTTTTAGGCCTGTGTTATACATGGATGGATGGAGTGATGGATGGATGGATGGATGGATGGATAGATAGATAAATAGATAGATAGATGAATAGATGAATATATAGATACATGAGTTTAAACAACTTTTTGTTAAAAAAAAAAAAGTTTTTGTTTGAAAAAGTGAATGTTTTTAGGCCTGTGTTATACATGGATGGATGGAGTGATGGAGTGATGGAGTGATGGATGGATGGATGGATAGATAGATGGATAGATGGATAGATGGATAGATGGATAGATGAGTTTGATCGACTGTTTGTTCATATTTTTTTATTGTTTTGTGTTAAATATTGAAAGTAGTCTTTGGACTAATGGTTAGTTTGGGTTTAGGGTTAGTTTGAGGCTATGGTTAGGTTAGGGTTAAAATGGCATATAGGTAGGGAGGTAAAAACGACTTTCACCCTCATTAGTAACCACCCTCATTTGCATAAAGGGCATCTGATTGGCCGAATCTTAACTGTCCATATATCTGCAACGGTGTGTTTTATCTGTACGAAACTTGGTTTATATAGTAATTGATGTATGGCTAGTCGACTGGTGGTGGTTTGGTGCGCCTCTAGCGCCACCAGGTGTGTAGACACGGTACTGCACTTTATTTTTTAGATTTGTTTTTTTTTAACAGGGGTCTATTTTATAAATTGCTGTTGTATCTAGGGTTATTTTATATAGGGGTGGTCTATCCTGGTATATTTTGGGTAGGGTCTGTGTAGGTCCCGCCAGTGGTCAGTGTTTTTTGGTTTTGTTTTCTGTTTTTTTGTGCAGGTGGTGGGTAGGTTTAGCTGGTTAGGTGAGGTAGCGTGCCAGGCCTTTGGCCTTTGACCCTGCATCCATGCAGACGCCCTGACGCAAACTGAACTTGAGTTTTCCCCCAGCTGTTCACCTGTCAATGCAAAATGGTTGCATTTGCCGTGCATATCAGCACGAGTGCTGAAACAGCACCAATGCTGACAGGTAAGTGTCTATTTCTATAGATAGATTGATGGATGGAGTGATGGATGGATGGATGGATGGATGGATGGATGGATGGATGGATGGATGGATGGATGGATGGATGGATGGATAGATAGGTACATGAGTTGAAACAACTTTTTGTTAAAAAAAATGTTTTTGTTAAAAAAAATGTTTTTGTTTGAAAAAGTGAATGTTTTTTAGGCCTGTGTTACATTGATGGATGGAGTGATGGAGTGATGGATGGATGGATGGATGGATGGATAGATAGATGAATAGATGAATATATAGATACATGAGTTTAAACCACTTTTTGTTAAAAAAAATATGTTTTTGTTTGAAAAAGTGAATGTTTTTAGGCCTGTGTTATACATGGATGGATGGAGTGATGGATGGATGGATGGATGGATGGATAGATAGATAAATAGATAGATAGATGAATAGATGAATATATAGATACATGAGTTTAAACAACTTTTTGTTAAAAAAAAAAAAGTTTTTGTTTGAAAAAGTGAATGTTTTTAGGCCTGTGTTATACATGGATGGATGGAGTGATGGAGTGATGGAGTGATGGATGGATGGATGGATGGATGGATAGATAGATGGATAGATGGATAGATGGATAGATGGATAGATGGATAGATGAGTTTGATCGACTGTTTGTTCATATTTTTTTATTGTTTTGTGTTAAATATTGAAAGTAGTCTTTGGACTAATGGTTAGTTTGGGTTTAGGGTTAGTTTGAGGCTATGGTTAGGTTAGGGTTAAAATGGCATATAGGTAGGGAGGTAAAAACGACTTTCACCCTCATTAGTAACCACCCTCATTTGCATAAAGGGCATCTGATTGGCCGAATCTTAACTGTCCATATATCTGCAACGGTGTGTTTTATCTGTACGAAACTTGGTTTATATAGTAATTGATGTATGGCTAGTCGACTGGTGGTGGTTTGGTGCGCCTCTAGCGCCACCAGGTGTGTAGACACGGTACTGCACTTTATTTTTTAGATTTGTTTTTTTTTAACAGGGGTCTATTTTATAAATTGCTGTTGTATCTAGGGTTATTTTATATAGGGGTGGTCTATCCTGGTATATTTTGGGTAGGGTCTGTGTAGGTCCCGCCAGTGGTCAGTGTTTTTTGGTTTTGTTTTCTGTTTTTTTGTGCAGGTGGTGGGTAGGTTTAGCTGGTTAGGTGAGGTAGCGTGCCAGGCCTTTGGCCTTTGACCCTGCATCCATGCAGACGCCCTGACGCAAACTGAACTTGAGTTTTCCCCCAGCTGTTCACCTGTCAATGCAAAATGGTTGCATTTGCCGTGCATATCAGCACGAGTGCTGAAACAGCACCAATGCTGACAGGTAAGTGTCTATTTCTATAGATAGATTGATGGATGGAGTGATGGATGGATGGATGGATGGATGGATGGATGGATGGATGGATGGATGGATGGATGGATGGATAGATAGGTACATGAGTTGAAACAACTTTTTGTTAAAAAAAATGTTTTTGTTTGAAAAAGTGAATGTTTTTTAGGCCTGTGTTACATTGATGGATGGAGTGATGGAGTGATGGATGGATGGATGGATGGATGGATAGATAGATGAATAGATGAATATATAGATACATGAGTTTAAACCACTTTTTGTTAAAAAAAATATGTTTTTGTTTGAAAAAGTGAATGTTTTTAGGCCTGTGTTATACATGGATGGATGGAGTGATGGATGGATGGATGGATGGATGGATAGATAGATAAATAGATAGATAGATGAATAGATGAATATATAGATACATGAGTTTAAACAACTTTTTGTTAAAAAAAAAAAAGTTTTTGTTTGAAAAAGTGAATGTTTTTAGGCCTGTGTTATACATGGATGGATGGAGTGATGGAGTGATGGAGTGATGGATGGATGGATGGATAGATAGATGGATAGATGGATAGATGGATAGATGAGTTTGATCGACTGTTTGTTCATATTTTTTTATTGTTTTGTGTTAAATATTGAAAGTAGTCTTTGGACTAATGGTTAGTTTGGGTTTAGGGTTAGTTTGAGGCTATGGTTAGGTTAGGGTTAAAATGGCATATAGGTAGGGAGGTAAAAACGACTTTCACCCTCATTAGTAACCACCCTCATTTGCATAAAGGGCATCTGATTGGCCGAATCTTAACTGTCCATATATCTGCAACGGTGTGTTTTATCTGTACGAAACTTGGTTTATATAGTAATTGATGTATGGCTAGTCGACTGGTGGTGGTTTGGTGCGCCTCTAGCGCCACCAGGTGTGTAGACACGGTACTGCACTTTATTTTTTAGATTTGTTTTTTTTTAACAGGGGTCTATTTTATAAATTGCTGTTGTATCTAGGGTTATTTTATATAGGGGTGGTCTATCCTGGTATATTTTGGGTAGGGTCTGTGTAGGTCCCGCCAGTGGTCAGTGTTTTTTGGTTTTGTTTTCTGTTTTTTTGTGCAGGTGGTGGGTAGGTTTAGCTGGTTAGGTGAGGTAGCGTGCCAGGCCTTTGGCCTTTGACCCTGCATCCATGCAGACGCCCTGACGCAAACTGAACTTGAGTTTTCCCCCAGCTGTTCACCTGTCAATGCAAAATGGTTGCATTTGCCGTGCATATCAGCACGAGTGCTGAAACAGCACCAATGCTGACAGGTAAGTGTCTATTTCTATAGATAGATTGATGGATGGAGTGATGGATGGATGGATGGATGGATGGATGGATGGATGGATGGATGGATGGATGGATGGATGGATGGATGGATAGATAGGTACATGAGTTGAAACAACTTTTTGTTAAAAAAAATGTTTTTGTTAAAAAAAATGTTTTTGTTTGAAAAAGTGAATGTTTTTTAGGCCTGTGTTACATTGATGGATGGAGTGATGGAGTGATGGATGGATGGATGGATGGATGGATAGATAGATGAATAGATGAATATATAGATACATGAGTTTAAACCACTTTTTGTTAAAAAAAATATGTTTTTGTTTGAAAAAGTGAATGTTTTTAGGCCTGTGTTATACATGGATGGATGGAGTGATGGATGGATGGATGGATGGATGGATAGATAGATAAATAGATAGATAGATGAATAGATGAATATATAGATACATGAGTTTAAACAACTTTTTGTTAAAAAAAAAAAAGTTTTTGTTTGAAAAAGTGAATGTTTTTAGGCCTGTGTTATACATGGATGGATGGAGTGATGGAGTGATGGAGTGATGGATGGATGGATGGATGGATGGATAGATAGATGGATAGATGGATAGATGGATAGATGGATAGATGGATAGATGAGTTTGATCGACTGTTTGTTCATATTTTTTTATTGTTTTGTGTTAAATATTGAAAGTAGTCTTTGGACTAATGGTTAGTTTGGGTTTAGGGTTAGTTTGAGGCTATGGTTAGGTTAGGGTTAAAATGGCATATAGGTAGGGAGGTAAAAACGACTTTCACCCTCATTAGTAACCACCCTCATTTGCATAAAGGGCATCTGATTGGCCGAATCTTAACTGTCCATATATCTGCAACGGTGTGTTTTATCTGTACGAAACTTGGTTTATATAGTAATTGATGTATGGCTAGTCGACTGGTGGTGGTTTGGTGCGCCTCTAGCGCCACCAGGTGTGTAGACACGGTACTGCACTTTATTTTTTAGATTTGTTTTTTTTTAACAGGGGTCTATTTTATAAATTGCTGTTGTATCTAGGGTTATTTTATATAGGGGTGGTCTATCCTGGTATATTTTGGGTAGGGTCTGTGTAGGTCCCGCCAGTGGTCAGTGTTTTTTGGTTTTGTTTTCTGTTTTTTTGTGCAGGTGGTGGGTAGGTTTAGCTGGTTAGGTGAGGTAGCGTGCCAGGCCTTTGGCCTTTGACCCTGCATCCATGCAGACGCCCTGACGCAAACTGAACTTGAGTTTTCCCCCAGCTGTTCACCTGTCAATGCAAAATGGTTGCATTTGCCGTGCATATCAGCACGAGTGCTGAAACAGCACCAATGCTGACAGGTAAGTGTCTATTTCTATAGATAGATTGATGGATGGAGTGATGGATGGATGGATGGATGGATGGATGGATGGATGGATGGATGGATGGATGGATGGATGGATAGATAGGTACATGAGTTGAAACAACTTTTTGTTAAAAAAAATGTTTTTGTTAAAAAAAATGTTTTTGTTTGAAAAAGTGAATGTTTTTTAGCCCTGTGTTACATTGATGGATGGAGTGATGGAGTGATGGATGGATGGATGGATGGATGGATAGATAGATGAATAGATGAATATATAGATACATGAGTTTAAACCACTTTTTGTTAAAAAAAATATGTTTTTGTTTGAAAAAGTGAATGTTTTTAGGCCTGTGTTATACATGGATGGATGGAGTGATGGATGGATGGATGGATGGATGGATAGATAGATAAATAGATAGATAGATGAATAGATGAATATATAGATACATGAGTTTAAACAACTTTTTGTTAAAAAAAAAAAAGTTTTTGTTTGAAAAAGTGAATGTTTTTAGGCCTGTGTTATACATGGATGGATGGAGTGATGGAGTGATGGAGTGATGGATGGATGGATGGATGGATGGATAGATAGATGGATAGATGGATAGATGGATAGATGGATAGATGAGTTTGATCGACTGTTTGTTCATATTTTTTTATTGTTTTGTGTTAAATATTGAAAGTAGTCTTTGGACTAATGGTTAGTTTGGGTTTAGGGTTAGTTTGAGGCTATGGTTAGGTTAGGGTTAAAATGGCATATAGGTAGGGAGGTAAAAACGACTTTCACCCTCATTAGTAACCACCCTCATTTGCATAAAGGGCATCTGATTGGCCGAATCTTAACTGTCCATATATCTGCAACGGTGTGTTTTATCTGTACGAAACTTGGTTTATATAGTAATTGATGTATGGCTAGTCGACTGGTGGTGGTTTGGTGCGCCTCTAGCGCCACCAGGTGTGTAGACACGGTACTGCACTTTATTTTTTAGATTTGTTTTTTTTTAACAGGGGTCTATTTTATAAATTGCTGTTGTATCTAGGGTTATTTTATATAGGGGTGGTCTATCCTGGTATATTTTGGGTAGGGTCTGTGTAGGTCCCGCCAGTGGTCAGTGTTTTTTGGTTTTGTTTTCTGTTTTTTTGTGCAGGTGGTGGGTAGGTTTAGCTGGTTAGGTGAGGTAGCGTGCCAGGCCTTTGGCCTTTGACCCTGCATCCATGCAGACGCCCTGACGCAAACTGAACTTGAGTTTTCCCCCAGCTGTTCACCTGTCAATGCAAAATGGTTGCATTTGCCGTGCATATCAGCACGAGTGCTGAAACAGCACCAATGCTGACAGGTAAGTGTCTATTTCTATAGATAGATTGATGGATGGAGTGATGGATGGATGGATGGATGGATGGATGGATGGATGGATGGATGGATGGATGGATGGATGGATGGATGGATAGATAGGTACATGAGTTGAAACAACTTTTTGTTAAAAAAAATGTTTTTGTTAAAAAAAATGTTTTTGTTTGAAAAAGTGAATGTTTTTTAGGCCTGTGTTACATTGATGGATGGAGTGATGGAGTGATGGATGGATGGATGGATGGATGGATAGATAGATGAATAGATGAATATATAGATACATGAGTTTAAACCACTTTTTGTTAAAAAAAATATGTTTTTGTTTGAAAAAGTGAATGTTTTTAGGCCTGTGTTATACATGGATGGATGGAGTGATGGATGGATGGATGGATGGATGGATAGATAGATAAATAGATAGATAGATGAATAGATGAATATATAGATACATGAGTTTAAACAACTTTTTGTTAAAAAAAAAAAAGTTTTTGTTTGAAAAAGTGAATGTTTTTAGGCCTGTGTTATACATGGATGGATGGAGTGATGGAGTGATGGAGTGATGGATGGATGGATGGATGGATGGATAGATAGATGGATAGATGGATAGATGGATAGATGGATAGATGAGTTTGATCGACTGTTTGTTCATATTTTTTTATTGTTTTGTGTTAAATATTGAAAGTAGTCTTTGGACTAATGGTTAGTTTGGGTTTAGGGTTAGTTTGAGGCTATGGTTAGGTTAGGGTTAAAATGGCATATAGGTAGGGAGGTAAAAACGACTTTCACCCTCATTAGTAACCACCCTCATTTGCATAAAGGGCATCTGATTGGCCGAATCTTAACTGTCCATATATCTGCAACGGTGTGTTTTATCTGTACGAAACTTGGTTTATATAGTAATTGATGTATGGCTAGTCGACTGGTGGTGGTTTGGTGCGCCTCTAGCGCCACCAGGTGTGTAGACACGGTACTGCACTTTATTTTTTAGATTTGTTTTTTTTTAACAGGGGTCTATTTTATAAATTGCTGTTGTATCTAGGGTTATTTTATATAGGGGTGGTCTATCCTGGTATATTTTGGGTAGGGTCTGTGTAGGTCCCGCCAGTGGTCAGTGTTTTTTGGTTTTGTTTTCTGTTTTTTTGTGCAGGTGGTGGGTAGGTTTAGCTGGTTAGGTGAGGTAGCGTGCCAGGCCTTTGGCCTTTGACCCTGCATCCATGCAGACGCCCTGACGCAAACTGAACTTGAGTTTTCCCCCAGCTGTTCACCTGTCAATGCAAAATGGTTGCATTTGCCGTGCATATCAGCACGAGTGCTGAAACAGCACCAATGCTGACAGGTAAGTGTCTATTTCTATAGATAGATTGATGGATGGAGTGATGGATGGATGGATGGATGGATGGATGGATGGATGGATGGATGGATGGATGGATGGATGGATAGATAGGTACATGAGTTGAAACAACTTTTTGTTAAAAAAAATGTTTTTGTTAAAAAAAATGTTTTTGTTTGAAAAAGTGAATGTTTTTTAGGCCTGTGTTACATTGATGGATGGAGTGATGGAGTGATGGATGGATGGATGGATGGATGGATAGATAGATGAATAGATGAATATATAGATACATGAGTTTAAACCACTTTTTGTTAAAAAAAATATGTTTTTGTTTGAAAAAGTGAATGTTTTTAGGCCTGTGTTATACATGGATGGATGGAGTGATGGATGGATGGATGGATGGATGGATAGATAGATAAATAGATAGATAGATGAATAGATGAATATATAGATACATGAGTTTAAACAACTTTTTGTTAAAAAAAAAAAAGTTTTTGTTTGAAAAAGTGAATGTTTTTAGGCCTGTGTTATACATGGATGGATGGAGTGATGGAGTGATGGAGTGATGGATGGATGGATGGATAGATAGATGGATAGATGGATAGATGGATAGATGGATAGATGAGTTTGATCGACTGTTTGTTCATATTTTTTTATTGTTTTGTGTTAAATATTGAAAGTAGTCTTTGGACTAATGGTTAGTTTGGGTTTAGGGTTAGTTTGAGGCTATGGTTAGGTTAGGGTTAAAATGGCATATAGGTAGGGAGGTAAAAACGACTTTCACCCTCATTAGTAACCACCCTCATTTGCATAAAGGGCATCTGATTGGCCGAATCTTAACTGTCCATATATCTGCAACGGTGTGTTTTATCTGTACGAAACTTGGTTTATATAGTAATTGATGTATGGCTAGTCGACTGGTGGTGGTTTGGTGCGCCTCTAGCGCCACCAGGTGTGTAGACACGGTACTGCACTTTATTTTTTAGATTTGTTTTTTTTTAACAGGGGTCTATTTTATAAATTGCTGTTGTATCTAGGGTTATTTTATATAGGGGTGGTCTATCCTGGTATATTTTGGGTAGGGTCTGTGTAGGTCCCGCCAGTGGTCAGTGTTTTTTGGTTTTGTTTTCTGTTTTTTTGTGCAGGTGGTGGGTAGGTTTAGCTGGTTAGGTGAGGTAGCGTGCCAGGCCTTTGGCCTTTGACCCTGCATCCATGCAGACGCCCTGACGCAAACTGAACTTGAGTTTTCCCCCAGCTGTTCACCTGTCAATGCAAAATGGTTGCATTTGCCGTGCATATCAGCACGAGTGCTGAAACAGCACCAATGCTGACAGGTAAGTGTCTATTTCTATAGATAGATTGATGGATGGAGTGATGGATGGATGGATGGATGGATGGATGGATGGATGGATGGATGGATGGATGGATGGATGGATGGATGGATAGATAGGTACATGAGTTGAAACAACTTTTTGTTAAAAAAAATGTTTTTGTTAAAAAAAATGTTTTTGTTTGAAAAAGTGAATGTTTTTTAGGCCTGTGTTACATTGATGGATGGAGTGATGGAGTGATGGATGGATGGATGGATGGATGGATAGATAGATGAATAGATGAATATATAGATACATGAGTTTAAACCACTTTTTGTTAAAAAAAATATGTTTTTGTTTGAAAAAGTGAATGTTTTTAGGCCTGTGTTATACATGGATGGATGGAGTGATGGATGGATGGATGGATGGATGGATAGATAGATAAATAGATAGATAGATGAATAGATGAATATATAGATACATGAGTTTAAACAACTTTTTGTTAAAAAAAAAAAAGTTTTTGTTTGAAAAAGTGAATGTTTTTAGGCCTGTGTTATACATGGATGGATGGAGTGATGGAGTGATGGAGTGATGGATGGATGGATGGATGGATGGATAGATAGATGGATAGATGGATAGATGGATAGATGGATAGATGAGTTTGATCGACTGTTTGTTCATATTTTTTTATTGTTTTGTGTTAAATATTGAAAGTAGTCTTTGGACTAATGGTTAGTTTGGGTTTAGGGTTAGTTTGAGGCTATGGTTAGGTTAGGGTTAAAATGGCATATAGGTAGGGAGGTAAAAACGACTTTCACCCTCATTAGTAACCACCCTCATTTGCATAAAGGGCATCTGATTGGCCGAATCTTAACTGTCCATATATCTGCAACGGTGTGTTTTATCTGTACGAAACTTGGTTTATATAGTAATTGATGTATGGCTAGTCGACTGGTGGTGGTTTGGTGCGCCTCTAGCGCCACCAGGTGTGTAGACACGGTACTGCACTTTATTTTTTAGATTTGTTTTTTTTTAACAGGGGTCTATTTTATAAATTGCTGTTGTATCTAGGGTTATTTTATATAGGGGTGGTCTATCCTGGTATATTTTGGGTAGGGTCTGTGTAGGTCCCGCCAGTGGTCAGTGTTTTTTGGTTTTGTTTTCTGTTTTTTTGTGCAGGTGGTGGGTAGGTTTAGCTGGTTAGGTGAGGTAGCGTGCCAGGCCTTTGGCCTTTGACCCTGCATCCATGCAGACGCCCTGACGCAAACTGAACTTGAGTTTTCCCCCAGCTGTTCACCTGTCAATGCAAAATGGTTGCATTTGCCGTGCATATCAGCACGAGTGCTGAAACAGCACCAATGCTGACAGGTAAGTGTCTATTTCTATAGATAGATTGATGGATGGAGTGATGGATGGATGGATGGATGGATGGATGGATGGATGGATGGATGGATGGATGGATGGATGGATGGATAGATAGGTACATGAGTTGAAACAACTTTTTGTTAAAAAAAATGTTTTTGTTAAAAAAAATGTTTTTGTTTGAAAAAGTGAATGTTTTTTAGGCCTGTGTTACATTGATGGATGGAGTGATGGAGTGATGGATGGATGGATGGATGGATGGATAGATAGATGAATAGATGAATATATAGATACATGAGTTTAAACCACTTTTTGTTAAAAAAAATATGTTTTTGTTTGAAAAAGTGAATGTTTTTAGGCCTGTGTTATACATGGATGGATGGAGTGATGGATGGATGGATGGATGGATGGATAGATAGATAAATAGATAGATAGATGAATAGATGAATATATAGATACATGAGTTTAAACAACTTTTTGTTAAAAAAAAAAAAGTTTTTGTTTGAAAAAGTGAATGTTTTTAGGCCTGTGTTATACATGGATGGATGGAGTGATGGAGTGATGGAGTGATGGATGGATGGATGGATAGATAGATGGATAGATGGATAGATGGATAGATGGATAGATGAGTTTGATCGACTGTTTGTTCATATTTTTTTATTGTTTTGTGTTAAATATTGAAAGTAGTCTTTGGACTAATGGTTAGTTTGGGTTTAGGGTTAGTTTGAGGCTATGGTTAGGTTAGGGTTAAAATGGCATATAGGTAGGGAGGTAAAAACGACTTTCACCCTCATTAGTAACCACCCTCATTTGCATAAAGGGCATCTGATTGGCCGAATCTTAACTGTCCATATATCTGCAACGGTGTGTTTTATCTGTACGAAACTTGGTTTATATAGTAATTGATGTATGGCTAGTCGACTGGTGGTGGTTTGGTGCGCCTCTAGCGCCACCAGGTGTGTAGACACGGTACTGCACTTTATTTTTTAGATTTGTTTTTTTTTAACAGGGGTCTATTTTATAAATTGCTGTTGTATCTAGGGTTATTTTATATAGGGGTGGTCTATCCTGGTATATTTTGGGTAGGGTCTGTGTAGGTCCCGCCAGTGGTCAGTGTTTTTTGGTTTTGTTTTCTGTTTTTTTGTGCAGGTGGTGGGTAGGTTTAGCTGGTTAGGTGAGGTAGCGTGCCAGGCCTTTGGCCTTTGACCCTGCATCCATGCAGACGCCCCTGACGCAAACTGAACTTGAGTTTTCCCCCAGCTGTTCACCTGTCAATGCAAAATGGTTGCATTTGCCGTGCATATCAGCACGAGTGCTGAAACAGCACCAATGCTGACAGGTAAGTGTCTATTTCTATAGATAGATTGATGGATGGAGTGATGGATGGATGGATGGATGGATGGATGGATGGATGGATGGATGGATGGATGGATGGATGGATGGATGGATAGATAGGTACATGAGTTGAAACAACTTTTTGTTAAAAAAAATGTTTTTGTTAAAAAAAATGTTTTTGTTTGAAAAAGTGAATGTTTTTTAGGCCTGTGTTACATTGATGGATGGAGTGATGGAGTGATGGATGGATGGATGGATGGATGGATAGATAGATGAATAGATGAATATATAGATACATGAGTTTAAACCACTTTTTGTTAAAAAAAATATGTTTTTGTTTGAAAAAGTGAATGTTTTTAGGCCTGTGTTATACATGGATGGATGGAGTGATGGATGGATGGATGGATGGATGGATAGATAGATAAATAGATAGATAGATGAATAGATGAATATATAGATACATGAGTTTAAACAACTTTTTGTTAAAAAAAAAAAGTTTTTGTTTGAAAAAGTGAATGTTTTTAGGCCTGTGTTATACATGGATGGATGGAGTGATGGAGTGATGGAGTGATGGATGGATGGATGGATGGATGGATAGATAGATGGATAGATGGATAGATGGATAGATGGATAGATGAGTTTGATCGACTGTTTGTTCATATTTTTTTATTGTTTTGTGTTAAATATTGAAAGTAGTCTTTGGACTAATGGTTAGTTTGGGTTTAGGGTTAGTTTGAGGCTATGGTTAGGTTAGGGTTAAAATGGCATATAGGTAGGGAGGTAAAAACGACTTTCACCCTCATTAGTAACCACCCTCATTTGCATAAAGGGCATCTGATTGGCCGAATCTTAACTGTCCATATATCTGCAACGGTGTGTTTTATCTGTACGAAACTTGGTTTATATAGTAATTGATGTATGGCTAGTCGACTGGTGGTGGTTTGGTGCGCCTCTAGCGCCACCAGGTGTGTAGACACGGTACTGCACTTTATTTTTTAGATTTGTTTTTTTTTAACAGGGGTCTATTTTATAAATTGCTGTTGTATCTAGGGTTATTTTATATAGGGGTGGTCTATCCTGGTATATTTTGGGTAGGGTCTGTGTAGGTCCCGCCAGTGGTCAGTGTTTTTTGGTTTTGTTTTCTGTTTTTTTGTGCAGGTGGTGGGTAGGTTTAGCTGGTTAGGTGAGGTAGCGTGCCAGGCCTTTGGCCTTTGACCCTGCATCCATGCAGACGCCCTGACGCAAACTGAACTTGAGTTTTCCCCCAGCTGTTCACCTGTCAATGCAAAATGGTTGCATTTGCCGTGCATATCAGCACGAGTGCTGAAACAGCACCAATGCTGACAGGTAAGTGTCTATTTCTATAGATAGATTGATGGATGGAGTGATGGATGGATGGATGGATGGATGGATGGATGGATGGATGGATGGATGGATGGATGGATGGATGGATAGATAGGTACATGAGTTGAAACAACTTTTTGTTAAAAAAAATGTTTTTGTTAAAAAAAATGTTTTTGTTTGAAAAAGTGAATGTTTTTTAGGCCTGTGTTACATTGATGGATGGAGTGATGGAGTGATGGATGGATGGATGGATGGATGGATAGATAGATGAATAGATGAATATATAGATACATGAGTTTAAACCACTTTTTGTTAAAAAAAATATGTTTTTGTTTGAAAAAGTGAATGTTTTTAGGCCTGTGTTATACATGGATGGATGGAGTGATGGATGGATGGATGGATGGATGGATAGATAGATAAATAGATAGATAGATGAATAGATGAATATATAGATACATGAGTTTAAACAACTTTTTGTTAAAAAAAAAAAGTTTTTGTTTGAAAAAGTGAATGTTTTTAGGCCTGTGTTATACATGGATGGATGGAGTGATGGAGTGATGGAGTGATGGATGGATGGATGGATAGATAGATGGATAGATGGATAGATGGATAGATGGATAGATGAGTTTGATCGACTGTTTGTTCATATTTTTTTATTGTTTTGTGTTAAATATTGAAAGTAGTCTTTGGACTAATGGTTAGTTTGGGTTTAGGGTTAGTTTGAGGCTATGGTTAGGTTAGGGTTAAAATGGCATATAGGTAGGGAGGTAAAAACGACTTTCACCCTCATTAGTAACCACCCTCATTTGCATAAAGGGCATCTGATTGGCCGAATCTTAACTGTCCATATATCTGCAACGGTGTGTTTTATCTGTACGAAACTTGGTTTATATAGTAATTGATGTATGGCTAGTCGACTGGTGGTGGTTTGGTGCGCCTCTAGCGCCACCAGGTGTGTAGACACGGTACTGCACTTTATTTTTTAGATTTGTTTTTTTTTAACAGGGGTCTATTTTATAAATTGCTGTTGTATCTAGGGTTATTTTATATAGGGGTGGTCTATCCTGGTATATTTTGGGTAGGGTCTGTGTAGGTCCCGCCAGTGGTCAGTGTTTTTTGGTTTTGTTTTCTGTTTTTTTGTGCAGGTGGTGGGTAGGTTTAGCTGGTTAGGTGAGGTAGCGTGCCAGGCCTTTGGCCTTTGACCCTGCATCCATGCAGACGCCCTGACGCAAACTGAACTTGAGTTTTCCCCCAGCTGTTCACCTGTCAATGCAAAATGGTTGCATTTGCCGTGCATATCAGCACGAGTGCTGAAACAGCACCAATGCTGACAGGTAAGTGTCTATTTCTATAGATAGATTGATGGATGGAGTGATGGATGGATGGATGGATGGATGGATGGATGGATGGATGGATGGATGGATGGATGGATGGATAGATAGGTACATGAGTTGAAACAACTTTTTGTTAAAAAAAATGTTTTTGTTAAAAAAAATGTTTTTGTTTGAAAAAGTGAATGTTTTTTAGGCCTGTGTTACATTGATGGATG
>NW_028118072.1:0-27945 GCF_965113295.1 Leuciscus leuciscus
AAGACAAATCTGATATTATTTTAATCTCCAAAATGTTATTTAACAGTTGAGATAGTTCTTTAATGCTTCACTAATATAGCAGAAGACACTAGCAGGGTTTAAATCCCAGTTGTGCAGGCGGGGGCATGTTGTAACACTGCGTTACAATGTGTCCCTATTAGAAATATGCTATTATATTCTATACTTTTATTAATTGTATTGGGAAAACGTGAGAAAAAGGTGAATAAAGACTGAGAGTCAATGTTCAGAAATGACTAATTATTTATTTGTTTTGAACTATGTTGTATAGCTGTGTTTTCATGTGTTCGTAGTCAAAACTAAAAAAATGTGTTTATATTTAATTATTAAAAATTGCCATTATTTTATATGACAAAGTTTTTTAATTGTATTTTATTTAGAAAATATTTTAGTTTGTTTTGTATATATTTTTTATTAGATCAGATAACATTTTAAGCTGTCATATGTCATGTTACAATGTGCCCCACACATGTTACAATGTTCCCCACCTATGGGGCATGTTGTCACATTTCACTTCCATTCTTTCGGGGTATGTCAAGAAAAAAGTATATACTGTATTAATAAAACAAAACCACATAATTGTACTAGACATGTGGGAAATTAATGTGGGGAAAAATAAATACTCTGAACCATAAGTAGATTTACACAAACTGAGAAAGTCAAAAAGCGTTAGGTTGTGCCCCGCTCTCCCCTACTTACGATGGGGAATTGTTTAATTTGGACGACGGGGAATTGTTTTAATTTGGACTCTGTGCTTGTGTTTTGAGATAATGACCATCGACCTGCATTATATGACTGACAGACAAGAACGGTTTGACCTAAAAATATAAAAATTTAAACTACTGCGGAAAAAAAGACACCTACATCTTGGATGCCTTTGAGGTAAGCTAAAACATACCAAACATTTATTTCAAAGTGAACTATCCCTTTAACTAGAGACAATACCGTAATATAGATATATCAGAGTTAAAAACAGAGGCAGACATCAGCATCTATAAAAACACTCAGGGATTCCTGTGCAAGAATCAGTAAATTGTTGTTATAACTGTTTGAACAAGCCGATTCATTTAAATGATTTCCCAAAAGTTACAGACAAGAAAAAAACATTGCTCTGGTTATTGTCTTAGTCTGTTTGGCTACAAAGCTGAGTGCACAATAGCATTTCTGTTTTGTCATGCTATGCTGCTACTTGTTGAACTTGATTGCGTAGCTTGTTACTGGAAAACCAACGAAGCTACTGATATGTTACTGGGGGAAAAAACACAGCTTAAACTGCTTTGCTGGTCTCCCAGCTGGGACAAGCTGCTGTTTAGCAGTCAACCAGGTGGACTTAACAGCTGAGAAGTTGCTAAAACCCTTCTAAAACCAGCAAGCCAGGTTGGAAGAAATCAAACTAGCTTAGCATCACAACTTTTAGTAAGGTTTTTTTATGCATGAAATGCAACTTCTAAAACAATCATGCAGTTTTGCCGTGCACAGTAAGCATTTGATGCATTGGCTGCATGTGTCGATGGTTTTGGGTGTCAAAGGGTGTTGTGCGGGTCTCTCTGCATGTGAAGACAGGTTAAGCACTTTCGAGGGCTCAGGGCATAAAGGGGGTTGGACAGGTTAATGAGAAAAGTTCAACAAAAGTCCAACCTCAAAGATTGGATCATCAGCGAGCGCACAAAAGGACCGAGAATTCACAAAGAGTATGGAGAGGTAGGAAGTTCAACAGTTCAGTCCTCTTAGCTTGGCATGCCACCTTCATTTTGAACTCCCAGCTTCTTCACATGGGCCCCATTTACCTCGTTTTAATCAGCCTAAGTGTGGAATCATCTGCAGGGAATACTTAATGAGCTACTTCAAAAGAGCTGTCTTCCTCACATCTTACTTAGTGAATAACTCAAACAGATCAGTGATGAGAGGGCTATCCATACGGACAGTTGCTAAAAGCACAGAACGTGAGACAATGTCGGTTATCAAAGCCGGGGGACGAGTGTGAAATCAATTCGCTCACCTGTGACCTCCTTCTCCTGAAGACTATTGTCACTCTCGGGGCAGGCGAGAGTGGTTGCGCCACAGGGTAAAACCCTTTTATGGCACAAAATAATGAGATTGCAGTGAATCTTTCTGTTATGTCGCTCTCCCTTCTTCGCCGTGTCGCTTCCCTGACAAGCTGATCGAATCATGGCCCTTTTTTTCCCCTCGCTCCCTCCTCCTCCTCCTCTCCCTAGAGATGTTTGCCCAAGATGTGTTTCATGCATATATTTGACTCACCACAGAGGGAGATAAATACATCATTTAGCTATGAAAATATAACTGAGGAATCTCACAAATACTTCCACAGGCACTGGAGGAGGCATTGCCACGTCGTGGGGCCGACTCACTCTGGTTTGTTGGTCAGGGTCTGGACCTCCTCCAAGGCAGCCATGGGTAATGTCCTACTTCAGGTTGTTGCTGCGCCTGCCCGAGCTCTACATATCCCTTGGTTAAGGGTGGGTACGGCTGATCAATTTCAATTACAGTGAATATAAAAATAAGGGGTTTGAGCGGCCTGCTTAAAGCATTCAAGAAAGCACGGAAATGTCCCTCCAAAGGACGCTTCTTGCCAGGTCACTGTGACCTGACTTGCCTGCTGCTGTGAACCTTGGAGCTGTCTGCACTTATCAAGAGGACATGTAAGCAAGCAACATTATGAAATTCTTCAAACTATAGCCTATGGTTTTGATGGATGGCAAAATTAAATCAAATAAAAACATAATATTAACAATCCCAGCTTGCTGGACTGATGGAGCAATAGGCAGAGAGACAGAAAGAGAACTATTTCAAGTGCTCTGGTATGAGGTTGGAAGGCCAGATGGATTGTGTATCATACTGGTCATACTAAAGACAGCAGCTGCAAAATTACAGTAGCGTGCTCTCACCACAACTGACTGCGCTACACAGAAACAATTAATCAGAGGTTAACCCGACAAACCTCACAGTGGATCTTTAATTTGTTGTACCTAAACTCCCCTGAAAAAAGACTGAGCACAGCAAAGCTTTTTCTAAAAGTACGTATGTTTACTGCATAACTGTGCCAAGGAATTTCTCGAGATATTCTGGAGTGTGTGTACGTAAAAATGTCTCTGCGTTTTCAACTTTAAATAGGAATGTGAGGATTTAGGTTTGTGCTGGAAAAAACACACCCGTCTTGACCTTGTACTTCGTTTACATCCCCATTGAAAACAAACACAGCTTAAACCAGCCTAAGCTTGACTCTCAGCCTGCCTTTCTGACTGGTTTATGAGGTGTTTGGCCACTTTGACCAAACTAACCAGTTTAAATCAGCCTAGACCGATAAACCTGCTAAATTGATAACAGGTTGCTACAACAGTTGTCAGATTTGTCATGTAAACTCAAATTCTTGTGGTTCTTTGAAGTCCTTAATTAACAACTTGTAAGCTTAAGTCTTTCCTCGCCATTGACGTAATTTTCCATCATTTATAAGACAACGCTCCCCGCCCTTGACGGAATTTTCCTGCTTTCCGTGTTTTCACTTTTATATGGTAGGGGGGCGCTATTACACATCTTCTGAAAGAGTAAAGAATCTCCGACACTATCTCACGACCAATTCGTACGAATTCGTACAAGTGAGTAAAAGATGGCTAAATCGTACACATGAGGTCATAAAATTTGATCCAGATCAAAAGACATGTGAAGAAGAAGCAGAAGCAGAAATAAGCGATATCATATGTAAGAAGATGCATATGTAAAATAACGCGATCATCAATATTAAACAGCATACTGTATAAATCAAAACTGCCTAATATACTGAATGAAATGTCGACCAAGGACGAGGTATAGGACTGTGAAGCTTTAGGGGTGTTGATGGACTCAGTCTACTCCATCAATGTTTTGATCATCATTCTGAAACCCATCCAGACGTACAGTAGTCTTTGATAAAAACGCAATTTTCTCAGCTTTTTGGTCAAATTTTTTTAATTTTTTTTTTTTATGAAATGTACCCACATTCAAGTGTTGATAAAAAGACTGCATGAAGCTAGAACGGGGGCCATGAAACTTTTGTGAAAATGAACAGCCTAAGTAAGGCTGGAAACTGTTTTTCAAAAACGCAGGTGGGGAAAGACAATCCTTTTGTCAAAACAATCCTTTTTTAATTTGTCCTACAGCATTCAGTCTTCACCAAATGTTGCTCAGATGAGCTTGAGAATGAAAATGAAATAGACAAAATTAATCAGTAGTCCTCGTGAAAAGAATGTATGTTTTCAATATTTAAAAAAGCTTGGTATCTTTCAATATCAAAATAGTACAATTCATATGCAAAATTCATATGGATTTGGATGCAAAATGTGTTAAAATGTAAAGAATTTGATGCTATGTTCTTCAGTTCTGCAATCACAAGATTCACAATTGCTACAAAGATTACCCAAGTTACCCTTATGGTCAGGGTGACCGTAAACTTCCAGAAGCATCACATGCTAATGAATATAGCTTTCTCCAGGTTTTGTTGATTTCTCTGGTCGCATTATCCTAAAGAGCTGCCAAGAAAAAGCTTAACTTCCTGTTTGTCCTGTCTTTGGCACCATGCTGTAAGGGTACCCGAGTAGGTAAGTGACCACCTAGTGGTAAAAAAAACACAAAAAACAAATATTTGCATTACAATAATTAGAACCAAATCATCAATCATGTTGCTGTTCTTTCTAAATTCCTTGGCTGATCAAAACAATCACCAGTTTTGGGTTGACCCAAAGAAGCAGAAATAAGAAATAAGCATACAATAATATATGTCATTTGAGTTTTACTGAACAACGTATATTGCTACTCCTCCAACAAAACAAAAGTCCTAACTAATAAAAATGTACCAGGATAGACGAAAAAAAGAAAAAAGAAAAAAAAAACATAATAAAACGTCATCTAGATTTACAACAAAAAAAAAAAAAAATATATATATATTATATCTTTCTTTTTTGTAAATCTAGATGACGTTACATTGCATTGTCCACTTACTTCTCTCAAACAGTGTAGGCAAGCCTCCCTGGTGTCAAATGAAGGATTAAGAGTTTTTTTTTTTTTTTTTTTGTCCTCCCCTGATACAATTCACATTCAGGTGCATTCTTTTTTTTTTTTTCTTTTTTTTTTAAGTATGACATCACCTTCTTTCCTTTGGGCTTTCTTTCACTTCTAGTGGGGGACACACTGAACAGCAGATAGCGTGTTCGCTCAACATAAACTCAAGACTTGAAGTAAAAAAAAAATATCGACTCAAATGTTCCTTTCAGTTGTGGCTTGGTGATTTGCCATTGCAACAACAGGTTGTAAATCTGTGGCATTACTGCATTTTTCCCCAATTCTATTGAAACTGAAACCTTCAAACCGAGCCATTGTACATGGACTCATACCTTGACTTAACAAAATTACCATTGATCCAGAGCCAGTTTCTTTTACTGCATGCTTTTCAGCTTCCCACCTTTCCTTATTTTCTTTTTTTTTCTTTTGACCATAATCACTGGGGCCATGATTACTGTGCTCTTTTGTATGACTATATTGGAGATTTATGAAGCATAGTGTGGCATTATGTTTCAACTCAGCTTTACGCAGTGTACAATATGTGCCATAACTAAATGGATTTTGAATAACAATGGCCCTAAAGTTTATGTGCTCCACTGTTGTCAGCTGAAACCAATCATTGACTCTTAATTTGGAATTAAAATATCCTTCCTATTCATTAAAAATGTCTTAATTTAGCTGAAAATCAACCGCAGCAGGATACTGTACAGCATACATGCAGCTACAATGGTTATCCAGTGGTGCTGTAATGTAATGTAAACTTAACCAATAATTAGTCCACCAAAGGCTTTCATCTTAAAGGTACGGTCACGCTAGACTTCAAGCATGCAAATTACCTCAGACCCCTGGGCAACAGGATATGATGTCATGCTTGCAGGCTTTTGTTTTAAAAAGAGAAATACAACAACAAATAATAAACTAAACATTTTTACTAAAATGTAATCTATTCCATGCAGCTTCAAAGGGGCCATATTTATTTCAATTTTCCATAAAAAAAAAAAAAAAAAGACTTTTGTGCAACAAAAACTTTTCTAACCTCTTTCCTTCAGCCTTATAATTAAAATTGTCCATTCTTCTGATCTTTAAAGAAAAACCTTGCTTGCATGTATATATTAATATACAAATCCCAGATTATAAACTTTTGAGATTACCATGATAGGTCTAGACATCAGCTAAATGGAAATGTCAAGATCCATCTGTAAACCTGTAAAAAAAAGAAAAAGAAGGTAAGAAAAGTAAATGCCAAAAAGTTGCAGAAGTTCAGGAAGAGTCATTTTGCAGCTTAGTTTCAATATAGGCACTTTATGAACTGGTTTGAGTTTTGCTAAAAATATCTCAATTTCATAAAAATGTGATTCCTTATCACATACCCCCTTTAAAAAGCTTTTAAAAAAAAGGGAATAATGCATCTTAAATAGATTGATTACTTGGATTAGTTTAACAAGGATTAAATGATGATGCATTGGGTATTAAAGCAGTTTAATGAATATAGCATGTGACTAATTAACACTCGGTTTCGGCACAGGAAACTGTTGGCGGTGGTTGACAATGACACTTTCCTGATGATCGTCATCAGTGCAGTCAAATAGGGTACCATCTGTTCGACAGCGTTGAATTACATTACAGCTTCATAAAAGAATTACACTACCGCTGCATTTCCAGCTTTCCTTTGACTTAATGTTTAGCCTGAGTCACAATGGTTATGTAATGATGAGAAAATTACAGGTATAAACAAGACTTTTCCACTTTACTAAAGATATGAGGTCATGTCAGAGTGCGAGAAAGATTACCACTCATTATCTCAACAAATTAGGAGCTACTAAAGGTGTAAAACCTATCGTCTGTGGTTTCTAGCCAAGACTGACTTATTTCATAACTTCCTTGTAGTTTGTAGTTCCTTACAGCAACTAAATTTAAATATTAGTTTGGAAGAAAACAAAACCCCTTATCTTTGCTGTAAATCCTTTCTGGGTATTTTCACTATTATATTTAAATGAATCACAATATTAAAACTTTTGGATCAAAAAAAAATAAAAATAAAAAAATAAAGCGTGAAATCCGCAGAAACGTGAATCATAAATTGGAGTTCATGGTAGGCGCATCTTGAAAGGTTTGAATAATAATGCTAAAAAACGATTTCTGTATGGGGAAAATAACCAGAAATGTTGCACCCTATTGTAACTCTTCGGGACCTTTCTTTCTCACTCATGTTACACTAAAAGGCCATTTAAATAAAGGGTTAAGGGACATGAATATATGAAGACTGTGAACATATATGCTGTGAACATAATGCATATAGTACGTTCTATGGATATAACTCTGTTCTCTTCGAGAACGGTAGAAAATTGAGAACTTTGATTGTATTCCAAACCCTGCAGGTACGGCAGCTTTTTCTTTGCAAGCACAAAAAGAGGTTTGAAGTAATCCTAGACCTACCCTTTAGCCACCTACCCTTTAGATTAAAAAAATAAATGCCATCACACCTCTGTAACTAATCCGGTTGCAAACTTCAAATGACCCTTTGCAAAGATCAACCAATCTATGCATAAAGCACACACTGAACTGAAAATCTGATTCAGGGTCACATTTGGTTGGCTGTGAATAGCAGGCCCTTCCAAAACCTACTAGGGGTTATAAAGGCCAAATGCAAAATCAGTCGTTAATGCATGAGTCCTATAATCAGCTTATAATGCCCTATTTCCAGTGATAAATGGGACATGTCTTGCATGCAAACCATAATGTGATAAAGACGAAGTAGTTAAACGTATGTGGTATGGAAAGGCCACGAGCGTAAGGCCGTGGAAGATATCCAGTAGATAAGGAAATATGAGGGGAAAGATTGGCATTGTCCCTGGAGACATATTTACATAGATCAGGACAGAATGTGTCTTGGCCACGCTCACTGGACGAGATAGAAGCAGCCGTATTACGTCACAGCTGTCTGACTAACAGTACGGTTACGGTTAAGTTCTTGCGTGAAATATGAGTCAGGGAATTTAAGGAGGAGATAATCTCCAAGGCTCAGTGTTTGTTTTATTAAAAGCCATCGTGTAGGGTAGCCCACTTATGGCCAGTGAACGGTGATGTGTGTAATGTTTTCAATGGTAAAACACTTTCTCTTATGCCAGGTTAATATGCAGAGACAGCTTTAAGTAAACCGTTTAGTAAGTTGATTTCTCGGAAAAATATAAACACTGTAGCTCCGGTGTTCTCAAACATTGCTTGGTTTGTTCGAGTGGCCCAACACAGCAACTCTGATGTAACCAATGGCACAGGTTTGGACTGGGAATTCCTGTGTGTCCAACCAATGGCAGACAGGGGTGTGTTCAGAAACCTTTATGAAAACAGGGCCTATAATCATAAAGGAACAGTCCACCCCAAAATAATGAAAATTGTCATAAGTTTCTCAGTATCATGTTCAAAACATGTATGTCTTTCTAAAAGAGTCCAGTAGCAGTTTATCTGCATTTATAAAGTGTATTACAGACAAATCAACCCTGATGTATTGTATGCCCACTTGCATACAATTGAAAATGAACAACTTCAGGTCACCAAAGATAGTAATACCAGAATTTTCTGACCTTTTATGGTTTTATGAATATTTTAATCCTCATGAGGAAAGTGGCTTATAAATCACACTAAATGTTTAATTAATTAAAATAAATGAAAAATGCAGAATGATTTCTGTGAGGGTTGTGTTTAGGGGAAGGGTTAGGAGATATAATATAAAGTTTATACTATATAAAAGTTATTATTTATGTCTATGGAAAGTCCCCATAAAACATGGAAGCCCAATGTGTGTGTGTGTGTGTGTGTGTGTGTGTGTGTGTGTGTGTGTGTGTGTGTGTGTGTGTGTGTGTGAGTGTGTGTGTGTGTGTGTGTGTGTGTGTGTGTGTGTGTGTGTGTGTGTGTGTGTGTGTGTGTGTGTGTGTGTGTGTGTGTGTGTGTGTGTGTGTGTGTGTGTGTGTGTGTGTGTGTGTGTGTGTGTGTGTGTGGCAAGGATCCATTAAATTGATTAAAAGTGCACAATAAAGACTTTCTGAACTTGAACTTTGTTCATCAAATAATCCTGAAAAAAGGTATCACAAGTTTCAATTAAATATTAAGCAGCACAACGGTTTTCAACGTTGATGATAATTACGTTTCTTGAGCAGCAAATCATCATATTAGACTGATTTCTGAAGGATCATGTGACACTGAAGACTGGAGTAATGATGCTTAAAATTCAGCTTTGCATAACAGGAATAAATTAAGAAATAAGAAAACAGCTATTTTAAATTGTAATAATATTTTAAAATGTGTACTGTATTTTTTTTATTTAATTTAATTTTGAACTGTACTGTATATATGCATGTATATGCATAAATGCATCATCTGCCAATAGGAGTGCAGACAGTGATCTGTCATCTGATACAGGAACAAAAGGAAGAAATACTAGCAAACAAAAGCATAGAGACTTTTTGCATACATTTTTTGTTCCTTACCAAGGCTGAAATTCCCATTCAGGTCACCAGTCGTATTCTGTCCAAACACACCACGCCATCTACATCAGGTGACCTGCAAAATATTTATTTTTCGAATTGCCTGAAAAACCACCTCAAGCGAGCGTAAAAATGTTTTTGCAATAAATGGGATTTTTCACGAAATTGACGTGTTTCCATAGGCCGTATTTTCAATTCGCAATTTCAATTCACAATTTCAATTCGTGCAATTTGAAGGGTAATGGAAATGCGGCTAGTGTCTCAGGCTGAACCCACACTTCCTGCTTCAGAGGCCATGGTCCCCTTGCACTTGATTCAACTAGGAGAAGATGTCAGGGTAACACTAGTTTTACTTATGATGCCACAGCTGGAGGCAACAACCACTGCCAATGACAACACAGCATTATTGTAAAAATGTCAGTGTTGCTACAATCTTGTGGCATGGAGGCTGGTAATAAATACTGTAGCTAATGGACCACAAGGCATCCTCAGACTGTCACACAGTTTTCAATTTACTTTCCACCTCATTTAGAGAACAAACAAACAATAATAATATTCAACTGACTTCTTTGTTGACATCATTGTTAGGCAATAGAGTTAAACAATGCATAATTGAAATAAGCTGTTCCTGAGCAAAAAGCCAAACATAGGAAAATATCTCAGGATTTAATTTGATCAGAATGTATTTGTCCATATTTGCAACATCAGCTGCACGTACATTTTGTATTAATTTGAACGCAAGTGCGGAGAATGCGAGCAAACAAAAGAAAGCCTAATAGAAGTTATTATTAGTGTATTTTTTCTTAACAAATAGCGTGATTTGAACAATCCCCAAACCAGCAACGTTGATGCTAGAGAAATGAATTGTGCTTCAAATCATGCGGTTTGTTAAGGAGAAATGTGCTGCTATGTTTCAAAGAGACTTCAAAGATATATTTCATAAACTTACACTGAAGGAGTGAATGGTGCCATATATGAATCAGAATATCATAAAAACTTATGGATGGGTTATTTTGAATTAGGAAGTAAAAAAAAAAAAAAAACACATAGCAAACACCCTATAGCACAAGGAATCACATATAGAGACACACTAAAAACCACAAATAAGACATTAGCAACCACACAGCAACGCCCTGGCAACCAAACACAACACTTTACCACTGTAAAAAGGCTGTTTTTATTATTATTATGCATCATGCTGAATATCAATATGTTTTATGTGAGCATCCCATATGTAAAGCAGTTTTATGATTACAAGGGCCTTCACTTTTTGAGATGTGTGCTATATAAACAATTCAACCACATTTTCTGTATCAAAGTCCTGTTAACATTGATAATATATATATTTATCATTGGCCAAGCACTTGAACTTGGTTTCAGTCCCAGTTATTCTGGGGAAAGCCATTCGCCGCAGCAGTAAAGCATTCATCTGCCATTAGGATCCCAGCTCTGTAAATCAATACAGGATGTTGGTGGGTAAAAACCCTCTGCATTTAATTGCACGATACATTTTATTTTTATCTGCGTATATTGTACGGGGTATATTTAACTACACATTGAGTTGATTTTAGATTAATTCATTTTGTGACGAGCAAACTGTGGCTATGAACTCTGTCCAAGAGAAGGAGGAGAACCATGGGAGTAATTGCATGTATGCTGTAATTGAGAAAATGAATAACAACTTGCGGATTCCACAGCCTCTTGGAAGCAGTCGTGCTTACACAAGGCGAAGCATGTAGTTAGCTTTAGTTTTCATGCTAATAAGCTCTGACAATCGTGCTCCAAAATGAAACGTACAGATTATATTAAGCATGTGTGGCCACATTTACAATGAAATCGCTAAGAATTATTGGATCAAGAGGATTAAGGGATTATTGATGCAGTAAACATTGTGTTACAGGTTTTAAACAGAAACAACGGGCTTAAGCGATAGTTGGACGGTTGATGCGCTTCAAACTGCAAAAGGAAACGGTATAAGGTTTATGTACAGGCTACAAGAGGAATTACAGAAGAAACTAGAATGAGAGCGGTATAGATGCAGGTGGAGAGGGTTATTCAGAGCCAGGACGTGTCTAAGCAGGTCTTATCTGGCTCCACACAATTTCATGGTTGTTTGAAACAAGTGGGCCATGTTCAGCTCAATCATTGGGATTCCTGTTCAAAAAGCATTTCTATGATGTGCCGAGAATGGAGTCAAGAAGAACTTGTTGAAATACCAAAATTTAAGTTGTTTGCTCTGCTTATTAAAATTTGCCATAACAACCCAAAATCACAACCCAATATACAAACCTATTTTGCAAAGCAGTTTCTTTAGCTTTAAAAAAAAAAAAAAAATTACATCCCCAATTAAAAAATTTAAAGTGACCGATAACATCTAAATTTTTCAATTAGTCTGACGTATTATTTCTCATTGAGCCAATGTTAACAGACTATTGCAACAAGAATTTCACTTGGGCCAATTGAAAAATTTAGATGTTATCGGTCACTTGAAATTTTTGACTTGGGGATGTCTTTTTTTTTTTACAGTGTACCATTATAGAAAAATACACCAAAAAATATTGTATTATAAATAATAAATGTGGGAAATGGGAAAAAATATTTTCTTACCTAGTATTTTTGTCATGTTTTCTAGTACAAATATATAAAAAGTCTTAATACATTCATTTTAGAAGCTAATGACAAGAAATTAAGGGCCAGATTTACTGTACTAAATGTTAAATTAGCATGAGAGCGCAATTCCAAAAAAAGCGCAGATGGGAGAGATCTACTGACGACGTGCAAATTAAAGAACACAGACAGATCATTTTCATAATAACCAACACAATCTACCAGCGCAATTAAGTGTCTGGTTTCAGACATGCTTTTTTCAGAGCGATAAATAATGGTGCAAATACCAGTAAATTGACAAGCGCAAACTTTAGTAAATCACCTTGCATGATTCATTTAAATACTCTCCTCCCATACATTTTGCGTCTGAAAGGGAAGCTCCAACAAATGCAAACGCAATAAGGTTATCCACAAAAAATAACTTTTCACGGTGTGTTTTCAGTAAATCCTGACAGTAGTTTTTTAATGCCAAAAAAGGGTTTGAGCTGGTGCAAGCTGTTAGTAAATCTGGCCCTAAGTCTTGTTTTGTGAAAAGAATAATCAAAATTAAGTCAAGTCACTATTATTTATATAGCACTTTATATAATACAGATTGTTTCAAAGCTACTGTACAGGGATAATGATTCAATGATGCAAACAGGGTTTAATTCTGGTGTAAAGCAGCTCTAAACGAAGAAAAAGTGTAATTGTTTAGCTGAGGTCAGTTCAGTGTTGATTTAGTTCAAAGTGAATTAATGCTTAAAACAAGAAGAAAAAAAGAAAAAAAGTCAACGTATTCTACTTAGCCGAACCCTAACATAACAATCTACTAGTCTTCCAATACTCTAATAAGAGTTAGTTGACATGTAGTTGCAAAGTTACTTTTAGTAAGTACAATGTCTAAAATGGACCATCGAAATAAAGTGTAACTGAAAAAAGTCTGTCAGTGAGCCAAGAAAAATATTAATTCACGTTGGACAGATATATTTTCTTTCACTTTTCTTTTCAGAACACAATAATAACTTAATTTCTTAAGTCATTTTGCATCTCAAGTGAATGTATCTTTATTGAAGAACACTTAGATATTTGTACTGGAAAACTTGAAAATATTTTTTTTTGCAGTGAATATTTCTAAGCATTTCTAACTATATTCCTTTGTGACTAATTAATCCCGACTCTTGGACAGCACACTCCCATGTGTCTTCTTTCAGAAGAGACCACAATTGTGCCTGCAGTACAAAGCATGCGTGAGCTGCAATCATTTCAGTTTGGGTATGTCATTTCTGGTGCTGGAGTTCAAAAGGGGGTTCAGACAAACAGGTTGAACTGTTGTAATGTTACACTGGTATTGAACTGCCATCAGTGTTAAATTACTTACAGTAGAGATGCCACAATCCATTTTTTAGTAGTTCAGCTGTTTTTACAACAGTGTAACTTTACCAAACATTTTCCAACAAGAATGTTGCATATCTTTTTTATTGCATTGTATTGCACATGCAAATCTACAGCTGACGTAATAATCCAAAACACTGTCCTAAACTTGTGTCTCTCAAATAAAGCATTGAGAAGTCTGAGAAAGTCCAGATTTTCGCCTATTCTTCCGCATTTAAAAAGAAAAAACATCTCCAAATGATAAACTTTAACTCTATTGCCCCTCTCACACAGAGATTCCGGAAAATAATGTGTCCCGGGATTTGTCCCGGGATCGTTTGATTTTGGTTCATTCACATTGCCAGTGATTTTCCGGAATCTGTCAGTGCGTTCACACTCATCCGGTAAAGACACGTGACGTCAGGATGTGATAACTCCTGTCAGATGTCAGTTCTGATGATAACTCGTCATTTCTCAACGGAGACGAGTCCATACTCCCCAGTGGTGCCACTGGATTTGCTGAGTAGCTCGTTCCCCATATGCTGTAGCATAGGTTGTAGAAAGGCGTGCAATTGCACGTGCGTCATCACTACGATGAACTTTTGTTCACACAAGGCGCTGATCCCGGCAATGTTACTAGGTCCACATCCCGGCATCGATCCCGGGACGTGTTTGCGTTCACACCTTTGGTGCAATGAAAAGTTTACACGAATGTTAAAGGTTCTTCATGGAACTATCAATGCCAGATCCTTTACTTTTAAGAGTGTGATGTACAATGATGAATTATATACCTGTAATATAATAGTTATATACTTAACAAATTGCCCCCTTAAGTAGCTTAAACGTAGTTAACTACTGTGTAAATAGATTGACTGCAGTGGTAAGTTACGGTTTCAAAGTAGCTTCTCCAACACTGACTGGCTGCCATGTATACGAAACTTGTAATATCTCATCTCATCTACACAGAGTTAATTTGACACATTTCAGGATCCTCGAAAGACTTCCAGACTCTTGAGACAAACAGCCACTGCTGAGAATTATGCACTGGTTAGGAGCAGATTAAAACATCACAGCTGAAGTATCCAGATAAACATCACTACAAACCTCACGGAGACATATTCTTGGTAAACACCCCAGAGATCCATCAACACTGAACTTGCAAAACCAGCCCAGCCTGAGAAACCACCGAATCACCAAAGGTTATTTACAGAGTGATGAAAAAAAAGTATTTTTCTCAATCCCTGTTGTTATGCATCTCAGTTTGAATCATTGTTGCGGTCCTCATTTGACACATGATAACTGCTCTTCTGAGAACGAACCCTTTGACCTTATATGCAAAAGTCCCAAGGCCTTGAATGTTATGTGGGCAACCGTTTTATCAAAAGTACGATTAAAATCCCCTGTTATGCTGAGAAATATTTTTGGAAGTGGTCAAACTACTGTCCTGAGAACTCAAGGTTATTCACTGTTCTCAAGACATTGCAACAAATTTGTTGGATCAGTCAACAGGAGTGGAGATTGAAAATAGGCTAGTCATTTCCTCTCCCGTTCCTCTTCCTCTCCTGTGACCTTAAACAACAAAATAAATCCGCAAGGATTTATTCCTGACAAGACCGGGATGATATACGGTCGATTGATGAGCTAGTGATATTTATAGGATTGTTACCTCGAATCCCGCTCTTGGACTGCATGAGGATTTTCATCTCTGTCAATGTATTTATAAGCTAAGCATTGCAAGACTGATGGATAGAATTAGATTTGTTGTGTGTGTCTTGAAACATTCTTGTGTTTCGTAATGTAATATAAATAAACCCGACCTTGACCGTGCCGAGGGGCGAAAAAAAACCCCACTGTAATGTCTTAAGTCAGCAACAGATTACACAAAACATAAATTTGTTTCAAGCCACGAGTTTAGCTTTTACAGTACCTGCAGTCGGATTAGCGAGTGAAATTCACAGCCGCCCCAGGCACAGCTCTATAAACTCGACTCATAAAACACACAGCAGACTAATAATGGAGGCATGAGTGGGGTTTGCCCTCCACTCTGCACCATTTAAGTAATGTACAACATGTCAAGGACTGACTTAAATCACGTCATGTAGAAAAGACAAAGAAAAAACTGAACCAATGTGAAGTGTACAGTGAAAATCAGCATATAAAATGTTGGTTTTATAAAAGTTTTGAAAATAAATTGCAACACATTTATAATGTAAAATCGATGAGAAATATTTCATTTTAATTCAGGCTTTTAGACCCCGCCTTTACATAAAACCTCCCCTGTTGATTCGAAAGGTCATTATATTATGCATCCTATGTTTTTTTAGTTTTTTTTTTGTTTTTCACATTGCCATGTAACAAAGAAAGAAGCATTGTTTAAAGTGAAGAAATTTTCTTTTCTTTTTTTTTTTCTTCTTTTTTTTTCATGGCATGGCATGTGTATAATTATGAGGCCTATAACTCATGTAGTGTATAGTGTATCATGTAGTATATAGTGCTTCATTGTCCATAATAATGTTTTTATTGGCTATGGTTGAAGATCATGCAAACAAGGTATGTGAAAGAGAACACTAAGCACTCATAGAAACTACTACAAGCTCTACACTGCTTAAAAAAAAAAAAAATTCAAATAGACTGCCAGACAGCACATGAAACCAGGCCATGTACAGTATATGTATATGTATATGTATATGTGTGTGTATATGTATATGTGGGTATATAAATCATGTATACACACACACACGTATGCATATTTTCATGCATGAGCTTCACGAATAAGTACCATTCCAGAACACTGTTCACATGAGGCACGTGGTTTTGAGGGGTCAGCAGAGTTCAGCAGGTCATGCCAGTGTGAGAAAAACGGGCGGTGAGTATTGATCTCATCCCTGCAGCTATGTGGTTTTGTCAATAAGCTGCGTCTGAGATACATCCTGTCCAACCCAACCCTCTGTCATATTACAGCCCACAGTTCCAAATCAAATCAGCTGCTCTTCATTACAGCTGACGCATGTCACTGTTTTGATTTTGAAATACTTACTCATATGCAAGTGAGTCATTTAACGGTTGATTTCCTGAAAAGTTCTGCTTTGTTTGTTGGAGCAGCAAATTGTGGCACAACCAATGGAGTGAGTTTAGGACAGGCAACCTGCTTGGCTGACCAATGGAAAACAACCACTAAAGCTTTGTGAAATCCTTCAGGCTTTATGCTTGAATCTTTAAGATTGCACCCATAATCCCAAATTAACTTTTTATACCCGACTACCCGTCAATGATGGGTGAGCTGAGAAGAATTTCCAGCTATGTACATATTTCTTTGCAGCCATGAAATTTCGCATTATTTGCATGAACAGTATTTATCACATACAATTATTTATCACACATCATTTATTAATCTTGGTTAATGCTACTTTATACATTATTGTTCATTCATTTTCATTCATAATACATTACCTTGAATAATGTACAGTATTATGACCTGTAATGAACGATATTCAATGTTTGTGATAGTTTGCTTTTTTTATTTAGTAACATTAACCGAGATTAAGTATTGTTCAATTTTCATTCATGACAACTTAACATTAACTAATGTTAACGAATTGAACTTTATTGTTACAGTTCTGCTTTAGCAAATGTCTTTCACTTGGATTGTTCACATCAGTTACATCACTGAAGGTCAGACTACTGTTCTTACAATTCATCTCAAACCATTCAAACCAGCTATCTGACAAGTAGCTAGCTAATTTTTCCTCTCATTTGGCACTTTGGCGAGTGTTCATTTTGGACCTTGGCTGCACCTATTCTGTCCGCAAGCGTTACCATTTCCTATTGGGCTATTTGTGAAAGAAGTGAGTCACTGCGTGTCAATTATCCAGCAAAAACCAGGATCTTATCAACATTACATCATGAAAACGATATTGAGGAAAATGGCTGGTAAAAAAAAAAAGAAAATCCCCACTGACACGTCAAAGAGGGACAGGGTGTCGTTTATGAGAAATCAAGGCGATACATTAAAATTCCATTCGAGTGATGTATTCCACGTGTCAATTGTACGTTATCTGCCAATTCAAGCATGACAGGAAACATGCACACTGGGAGGAGATAACATCATCTTTTTTTTACCACCAATGAACGGTTGACCAGAGAAAACAAACTGCAAGGTGCTGTGGAAACTGGTTAAAATCCACTTGTCAAGTTTTAGAGTAATTGGAACACATTCCTTTCCCGTTTATACACGTTTAAATGTTCATTTAAACTCAGTTTGTGTATTCATTCACGCTCTCCTCCTGCACACACATCCAATCATCTGCAGGCTGACAGGTGGAAAGTGACACATGGCTTTTTCACGAGACACACTCACACACTGAGGGATTTCCACTTTCCGAGACAGAACCTGCTTAATTCTGGGACTATATGGACACCTTCAAGCAAATCACTACTTCTAGGATTAGACAAGTGCTTTACAGTCATAGAGTTGGGTTGTTTTTTAGCATGGTTGTCTTCACAAGGATTTTCCCTGCAAGGACATTCTTCATTCCGAATACACAGTCTGGTATTTGTTTTGACTCATCTTACAGATTCACTCCCAGTGTCTGTAGCTCAAGAAAATAGCTAAGGTGCAGTGGGAGTGAAAAACCTTGAGCAAAGGGCTAGTTGAGTCTGATGCGTGTTATCTACGTACTTATAAACATGTCGATCCTACTCGCTGTGTGATACGTGCAGCATAGACAGTCAGGATAGACGCCATATTCGACCTAGTAGTCCATTTAATTGGCTGTACTGTTGGCTAGGCAGAAAAACTTTGACCATAAATCATTCCAATATATCTTCAAATGGACAAAACCTTCAGAAAGTCATTGGTTTTAAAAATCAGACATGACTTAAGACAACGTCTGCAGTGCCACCCATGGATGGGATTATATGCATGTCCCGCACAGCCTTTTAAATTAAATACACCATCTAGCACAACAAGCGAAGGTCCATTGGGAGACCATGCAATCTTTGCAAGATTCATAGCTGGAGAATATTTCGCAACCCTCTTTTGGTTAAAGTTGAATAGTGTAATTTCTGCAGCATTAGCATCACCATACAGAATTGCAGAAATAATTACTGTTTTCAAACAGGTCACTTATTGGTCAAACAAACAGGTAATCCATATATGTTGGGTCAATCAACAATGTTGCTTTTAAATGTTTGGGGGTTGTTAACTTACAAATGGCTTACAGTAGTTTTTGCACATTAAACTAGTAGTTTTGTTTCAATGATATATATATATATATATATATTTTACATTATGAACATTTAATGAAAAAATTTAACTTGTTCACCTTTGAAGGAGGCGAGATGAATCCTGGTTGACATGATTTTTCAGAGGCTCAATAAGAAGAGATAAATTATTGCCACATGCGGGCAAAAAAAAAAAAAAAAGTGTGCATGATTAACATGACTCATCTTTGACCTACAATACGTAACTCTCTTTTAAAATAGCAAACCTTCAGTTCAAACTAAATATAAATTGTCAAAACAAACAAAACCGGTATTGTAGCTATTTTTTTCCCCATCCGGAAAGTTCCACATTAATTACCACACAGGGACTTTCCAGTTGTTGTTCACTTCCTCCAACTAACCAGGAGGCTGTGGTTCATTACAGCTCACCTTTTCACAAATTAAGAAACTGGTCTGTCTTCATGTCAATTTGAGGAAAATCTGATGCCCCGCAGCAATTATCGGATTCTTCCTTCGTCACATTTGAGAATTCCCCTCCTGGTCAGTGGTTTTTTTATTTTCAAGTTCATGCCAGGCAGCAGTGATTCAGATGACACCCGGGAAGGATGGGGACTTTTCCAGCTCCGTTCACCCTCATGAAAAGACCAGCCACCCTGAGCTTATCAGACAAGTGCCCAACCTGAAGGACATGGTACAATAACAAGGAACTTGGCAGGAAGGCCACTGAGAATTGTATTCCCTGCTCAATCTCTTTGCATGAACTTGATTATTGCATTCAGTCTGGTCATTTGAATTTTAATTCAGTTGCTAGTTGCTAGTAGCCTGACAAGCTAGACCCACATCAAGATGTTGGGTCTGGGAACACACCATTGGCAGGGCTCAATCTGAGGGACGGGATAAACGGTTGTCTTTCAAATTCCCTCTGCACACAATAGGATAGCCCTACAACCAACCAGAGCAATTTCCCACCAGCGGAGCTAGTTGATAGATTAAACTTTTGCCATATCCGGTTGGCAAAACACCGAACACATCTTCCTTTTTTACAGCTTAATTGCAAGTCTTCCAGAGTCACAGCCAAAGGCGATTTGAAAGACCGCTGTTCGCCTGCAGCAGCAGCAGCCATCTTCTTTGTTTTCAAGTAGCAGGGAATTCACGCGGAACCGTCACAACTCTGCCATCATTATGTTAAGCCTGCCCACCGACTCTATACACGATGTGATTGGCCTGAATAGAGTTTGGTTTTTCAAGCTCGCAAGCCAACGGAGAGTAGCTAGACGACACTGGCTGCAAGAGCAAAATACAATTTGCTGCCGCTAGGGTGCATCTTTCTAGGCTAAGTTGCTAGTGAAAATAAACTAAATATATCTGTAAGAAGCATTTACAAAATCCAGCAGCAGGAAGTGGAAGCTATTGAATGGAAGTTGAAATTAACTCACTGACTTCTGTGTTCATAATTGAAAAATCAAATATCCCAGACTTTTATTTGTTTATGATGTCTCACTATAGAAGAATTTATCAACATACTATCTTTATACCCAATAGGACCAAGGGCACGGGAGTAGCACAATCACAAAATCAGTCCTTTATTGATATTAAAATATGAAGCTCTGCTACAGGAAAATATGTTATAGTTTCAGCACCTGATGTTATTCCAGACAGGTAAAATTGCCTTTTTGCCACACAATAAAAGACGAAAACCTAAGAGCTTGTCCAGAGATGAACTTTATATTCTGCAAAAAAAAAAAATGACATGCTCATTTGTGGTCATGAATTTAGCAAATAGAATGAACGCCACACAGATTAGCACTTTTAAGAAAGCAATTTTGTATTTATGTTGTGTAATAGTCATTCAATGCATCCTTGATACCTTTGTTTAAATGATTGGTCACACTTTATATTAGGGTCCAATTCTCACTATTAACTAACTTAATTATGGCATGTGCTTCAATAAACTCGTAACTACTACTTATTAATAGTTAGTAAGGTATTTGATACATTTAGGTATTAGGTAGAATTAAGGGATTGAGGGAATAAGGCATTAATATGTGCTTAATAAGCAACTAGTTAATAGTAAGAATTGATCCCTAAACTGAAGTGTTAACAAATTATTATTTTTAACCTTTTTTTTTTTCTAATTTGTAATAATCTCAATGATACATTTATGATATTTCAGTTTTGACATCTCAGACATGACCTCTATTACAGACTCATTCTCCAGACTAATTATTAATAATAAAAATGTAAAAAATATTTATGCAAATGTGGATTGATATTGTTTCTCAAAGCAAACTCAGCATTAAATCAAATCAACTTTTTTATGTAGTGATGTTGTTACAATCTTGACCAATATTCAGTCTACCAACTCTAAAACTTATTTCATTGATCACATTACATCTTAGAATTGACAACCATCAGTTCATATTCATATTCATTGCCCATTGCTCAGAAGAAAAAAAAAAGATAGATTTGGTATGTCTACAAAACTTGACTAAGACAGCTGAGAAAACACTTCCATTGCTATGACAAATACCATATTTACTGTATCCATGAATGTCAAAACTGCTAATACTTCTGTTTCTGAAAACCACTCAAATGTAGGATGCTTTCTTCAAACTTTTTATAAATTATGGATAAATTATCCATAATATATCTTATTGCAAGCTATGTTGTTTTCTTAAAGCAACAGCCATTTGTAGAAAGGATAACTCACATTCATCATTACATTTTAAATAGCAAACCCATAAAACACAATGTCCAAAGATTGCATGTAAAATAAATTAATTCAAACTCAAATCAATCCGACAAGCAAAGCTCCTTTCCATCCCAAAATTGCACAACATGCAATTAGCCACAACCTTTTACTTTTTTACTGTAGGGTTAAAAAAATTATAGCAGTACCAAATTATGGATAACTTAAAGACCAGAAGTAAAACATAAACCTTATAATTTCCAAGATCCAAATAAATCTTTTTAAGAGCACAATAAATGTTGTTTTCCCTGAATTCCACAAGTCAAAGCACATTCATTAATATTCGAGGCGTCACCAGACCTGTTACACATGGCCACACCATTACACTGATACAATAGAGCAAAACATTCCTCACTCCAAGACAAAGTGTTGACAAGTGCAGTGTGGGATCACCCATGGCTTCCTTACATGTGTTTGCTCATTCCTTACGTCATTATTCTATTCTTCTGACCCCCTTACAGAAAGAGACACCAGAGACGGTTGCATTCATTATTTTGTCATAGACAATCGGGCTTGAATATAGTCAGTGTTTGTCCTTGGGTTTAGTTAGAGCTGAGGCTTCAGACCACACCAGGTCAACTGTAAATGAGAGATTTTAAAACTGTTGAAGCATTCCCCTGATTTGCATCATCCACCTGTGCAAATAGCAAGCTGAAATCACAATCGCCCAAACTCAGAGTTTGTGACAAATCAATGTCCTCTTGATATTTAATTCATGGTTATGCATAAATGGCACATTAGACCCATTCTCACAAGGTTTTGCCATCCATTTCAGACAATATATTTGGAACAGGATGTTGATAAATACAAAGATTTGTCAACTGCATAATGTGAACCAAATCCGATGTTCTGCACTAAACATAATTTGTTGTTAGATGAAAATGTCAATGTTTTAGAACTTGATCAACATGCATCAACACATTAACATACATGTAAGCAAACTTGCTGAGATTTAGGGTGACCAAATGTAAAAGTTTAAGAATTGGCTACTGAAAACCCATTTTAATCAACTATTATAAAAAAAAAAAAAATTAAAAAAAAAAATTTGCGGACATGGTCTGTACTTACAAATCCCATCAGCAAATATGATCTCAAAAGAGCCAGAAGTTTTGATACTTAAGATCCTTATATCAAGAGAAACAATTCTCACAAATCTTATTATTTAGCATGAAAATTACTGTACACAATGCTACATAAAACAAATTAAATAAAAAAAAAGTGCCTGGAGCATAATTTTTGCTTTCAAAAGCACTTTCAATTTTATTCAAAACAGATGAACGTTTCAATGTTTTATTACATTGGTTGTTATACAGAGATAGAATGTCTGTTAAAATGTGCTAAAAGGTTAATGTTCTCACAATATCTTGTTTGAAAATAGCATATTGTACCACCTATGCTAAATCCTACCCTAAACTTAATTGATTGTGTTAACAAAAGCCAGATAAAAACGCATTTGCTAAGGCAACCATGCCATTTCAGCTGGCTTCAATGAGGCTTTCAGCTCTTTTATCATGACTCATGGGATTCTGAATGCTACTGACGAAGTGTACAAAGTCAGAAAAGCTATACATGGAGCTGGTTATGTGACACAAATGTCAAAATGTATTAGTTTACAAATCATGCACTATATGGTAAAAGTGTTTATGGTCATAACATAGTACTGTGCAAGGAACCACACAGAAATAAGTCTTTATCAACCAAGAATCTACCTTAAAATCATAAATTATTGTGTTCAAAAGAATAAATGTTGATTGTGTTTTACTGCCACTAGTGGTTCATTTCAGCTGGAAACTGCAGCAAGTATGTATAAAAAAAGAAAGAAAAAGTTTTTCACAGAGATTTAAATTGGTTTTTTTTTTTATAACTTGTAAATATGGCTTTTAAATATAATATTAAATGGGTATAATTACTCATTTTGTTCCTTTAGAAATTGAAAAATAAAAATCAATCATTAAAAGGTACTGGTATTGACTTGATAGCACTTGGCATCAAATCAGTAAAAAAAAAAAAAAAAAAAAAAAAAAAGGTACAGTAAACAGGCCTTGTTTATTTGATCTCAAATTACTTAAAATGTGCTCATCGATGCATAATGCACTATTTTGCGCAACTCTTCAGTGATAACTGGAAGCTGTCCGGATGATGTAAAAGATTAATTCCTGCATGATGTGGTCTGATCTAAATCATTTTAGCAAATTATTTCGATGCTGTGTGGTTTGGCTCTGTGTAACGAAGAACTCTTCCATTACCGATCGCAGTTGGACTACAGCGCCGCTCCTTGTAAACGTCTATTCTGCATGCCTCTCTCCGCCAGGGACAAGGAGTGATGTCATCTGCTTGATCAGAGCGAGGCTGCAGAGACACGAGGAAGCCCACCATGGTTGTCCCACTCATCTCTCCCATACTCTCAGTGATCGCAATTGTACGTCATCAACTATTCCAGAGGTACAATCAATCAGTGAGGTAGAAACACGACATGCTAATATGTTCCATTCACATCATGACTAGTTGGTTCAGTGACAGGGAGATTTCACCTAATTACAAAACTGTGTTGTTATACCCTCAGGCACTTAGGTACTTACACAAAACCAAACCAAAAGTGTGAAACAGGGGGATTTCTTGACTGGAAACAGAGGAAATTGCTTCCAAATAAGGAGTTCCTTTCTGTGGAGGTACTTCAACACACCTAGTATCGAGGTGTTGTAAAGAAACGACCTCAGAGGAATTTCCATTGAAATGAGGAGACCCTGTGGGTGGGGTAATACATCACACCCGATTCCAATCGTGTGCCCTAACCAAGTCAAGACTATGGAAACATATATACAAAACAGGATTCAGGCAGGCTCAACAGAAGTCTCAGGGTGCGTCTCAATCAGCTCCCTAGTTCAGTAGTCAGGGCACTGAACAGGGAGTCTGCCATTTTTTAAATGAAATGTTCGCTCTCTAAAAAGTCCCACAATGCACCGTGAAAAACAGGGAGCATCAATGCTCACTGCTCCCTTAAGTTCTGAATCGCAAAATTTAAATCATGTGAGCCAACTCACTACAAATAATGATACATGTTTTTTGTTTTTTTTATACAAACCATTATTAAATTATATTTCAGCATAAACATACATCGCTAGACGATTAATGAACAATCTAGCTAACATTTGTGATTTATCAAAGAAAAATTCAGGATGACCATGGCACTCTATCGAATTAAAAAGCCTTTATTATCAGATGGCTACATTTATAATTTATTTGTGTCTGAAATGTTGCACGTTTACGTGACAAGTAAAATATTTATCATAATATACTTTAAATAACATTAAAAAATTATAGAGATATCAGTTCTGCTGTTGTTCATAATGTTGTGCAGTGAGGGCGTTGTCATGTAGCTGGAAATCATCAGTGTCCCAATATGTAGTGAGCCCTAGGCCCTTAATGTCCTTGCCAGTGCCTGAATTTGTGTAAAATAGTATTCATTCATCTAATAGAAACAAAAATATTAGTGAGCCGGTGCCACATTGTTGTCACATAACCTGACATCCAGATGCCATCTTTGGGAAAGAAACATTTTATTTTGCATTATTATAAATAATATATTTTTTATTATTATATATTTTTTTATTACAAATTTTTATCCAATTAAATAATTGAAAAAAAAAAAAGATGTAAATCGAATATGATATTGCTTCTGGTTCCCTATCAGTCGGTCACTCTCTACGTACGTTATGACCAAGCGTGCTGCACAAGCCCTGAAAAGTTAAGCCAAAACGTCTCGATCGCCCCCTGGTGACTGGTCCTAGTATAGGTCATAAGCCCCGCCTCCCCGTGTTATTCAACAGGACGTGCGACCAACTAAACAATTAAATTACACTTCAAATATCTTTTTTCCAAAGGTGGTTCTTTCATTTGCTGTCGTTTTTATCACGCTGATGTAAGTTCAAGTGTCTGTTTCAAAAATAAGTTGGTTTTTAGTTAGTTACGTGATGCGGTGGTGTAACGTCATGATTGACAGCTGTGATTGACAGGTTCTCTGAGCGAAGTAGTCACTGAAGCACCAACGGACATTTTTTTCGGGATCTTCGGAGGACTGAGGAGATTGTATTTACTTTATTTTAACAAGCCTCTTGTCGTACTGCAATCATTTTTTTAAAAAGTCTCCCTGAGTGCATTCTGCAAGAGTGAGGGCGGAGCGTTGATTTCGCGACTTTACTTCCTGCTCACTACTGCACAGGTCTGGTCCCGAGATCGCTACTGCGCAGACTCAAGTTCCAATATGTCAGCGCCATATCGGGACACTGGCGGCTTCAGTTCTCATCAATGGAAGAGAGCGAAGGGGCGTCGTCCATCTTTTTTTACAGTCTATGGTTGTGACCGACGAATAAGAATCTCGGTAGAGAGGAAAACTAAACGAGTCAATGCACATTGTCATGCAATCATTTGCATCAGCTGTTCAGCCACGCAGCATGAGTATATAATGAGCAGAGGTGCGATTGCACTTCAGCTTTTTGCTTCAGAGCCGAGCACTTCGATGCTGTTTTCTCTACTAAGAGTGTTACGAGCAAGCTATTAACGGGACCTCTCCAGTCTGGTGCGGGCGATACAGCGCGGCAGTGTGGGCAATCTCTCTCTCTCTCTCTTTCTGTCTTTTTTGTTTTCAAATTTGAGCAAAACAAAAAAGCTGTTTTTACAGCTGGTAAGGTGTGCCGTGAGAGCGCTGAAAGGCTGTTCCTACGGCTAGTAAGATCGCCAGCGAGAGAGACAGCGCACGACAGGTGCACATTCCTGTCCATGTTCGCTGTGACCATTCCCCTGCATGCTTCAGCACCAAGGAGAGCAGTCCCTAAAAGAGCTTACACGGGTAGAATGCGTCTTTTTAAAGATGTCACTCTACCTGTGTGTTTCTGGATGCGGTCGTTACCTGGGATCACGGGATGGTCTCGAGCGCTGTATCGCGTGTGTCTGGGCATTGAACACGCTGAGGCAGCGTTCGTGGATGAGTCATGCACCCATTGTGGGAAGATGACCATCTCTAAGCTACGGTCGAGACTCTCGTTCCTGCAAAGAGGCGGAGTCCCTGGCCTCCACAGAGGGTTACTTCAGGCAGTAGCGCAGGTGACCTGAGGGTTATGGTGAGCGCGCTTCCTTCGGGGAACCAACCCCCTAGGGATCCTCATCTCTCCCACGCTCCCACGGCCAGTTGAGCCGCCGACGGAACGTGCTGGACCATCCACGAGGTGTGTACCAGACGTTTCCTTCGGCGCTCCCCATGATGAACAGATGTCAAACGTTGCATCGGAGGGTGGGTCAGACGATTCGGCTTTCCCAGGCCACCAACAGGATCGGGCTCGTGCGGAACCCTCTACCGTGTCCCGAGCCCTTGAGGCTGGACAACTGGTATCTCGGGGTGGCGCGCACTGGTTCTCAGCAACCCACCCCGTTGCCTTTCTTCCCGGAGGTGCATGAGGAGCTCACTGGAGTGTGGACGGCACCTTTTACTACCAGAAACCGTCCCGGTGGCTCCTCCTCCCTCACCACCCTTGATGGAGGGGCAGCTAAGGGTTACACGCATATCCCACCAGTGGAGTGGCCCGTTGCTATGTAACAGTGCCTTAACTCCACTTGAAGCGGAGAACCATGTCTCCCTTTCCGGGCCTATAAGTACTCGTCGGACTTAACCAGCAAGGTTTACAAGGCCTGTGTAAAAGCCGCCTCTGCCATACACGCCATGGCGTTGTTGCGGGTCCATCAGGCCAAGGCACATGAGGGAGACCGACAAAGTCAGGTTCCTTAACTCCCCCGTGTCCCAGACCGGCCTCTTCGGCGACGCGGTCGAGAACTTCGCCCAGCAGTTCTCGGCTGTACAAATGCAGACTGAAGCAATTAAACACATCCTGCCACGATTGGTCAGCTGGTGCCTCCACCCCATCACCTGCGGCCCCTCAGTCTGCTCGTCACCGGGGGCGTCCTCCTGCATCTGCCTGAGGAGCCAGTCGCAGAGGAGCCAGTCGCAGGCAGGCCACCCCGCCGGTCCAGGCCAAGAGCGGTGGCAAAGTCAGGGGTAAGCGGCCGTAGGACAGGCGACCCGGAGATGGATGGGACTGCTCTCCAGGAGATGGTGACCGCACTGCTCCCTCCCCTGGAAGAGGGCCGGGTGGAAAATCTTTTTTTCCCTTTTATTTGTGTTCCGCCGCTGGGTTACGACCGATCTTGGATCACCGATCACGCTTATCAGGAAGCATGTCAAGTCAAGTTTATTTGTATAGCGCTTTTCACAATACAGATTGTATCAAAGCAGCTTCACAGTATTAAATTTAAATAATACAACAAAGTTTATTTCAAGAGGAATTTATTGATTGATAAAATTAAATTAAATATCCCTAAAATATCCCCAACTGAGCAAGCCAAAGGCAACTGTGGCAAGGAACCGAAAAACTCCATCAAGTGACCTAATGGTGTCCTAAAACTCCATCAGGTGAC
>NW_028118071.1:0-27867 GCF_965113295.1 Leuciscus leuciscus
CACCAAAATTCACCCAAAAATCGATATGGTTTAATGTGAATAATTATCATATTATACATGTTTGGTATCATTTGAAATGTCTCAGTGCAACTGGTACAAATGTCTCATTCCCAAAGAAGTAAGCCAAAAGGTAAAAAAAAAAAGTACTTAAGAGTTAACTTGCACACAGAGGATTGTGTGTCTTCCAGGCAAATGGCATCCTGCCCAAAAGGTGTAAACTCTGAATGCAAATTCCCATTGTTAGCAAATGTTTCAATGTGAAAGAAGTTTCTGTCTATATAAAGAAATGCAGCGAGAGGCTCAGCGTGATTTGTAGCTTAAATTAGCCTGTGATGCGGAGTGTGGGCAAGACACTCAGCATCATGTATTTTCTAATGTCAGGTTCGCATCTTTTCTCTTTATTCCAGAGGATTTGATGTTTTGTAATTATTATATTTGAACTGATTATGAATTGGCATGATACATTTACCTGACATAATAAATTGTTACATTTGATTTTATTCTGACTGACTCTGAAATTGTTTCAAGTAGATTAAACAGATTCGTATGTTATCGCAAGTACCGCGTCAGACTAGTACTAACAACTAATATTTGGCACTAATTCAAGTGTACTTGGTTCGCAAAGACAAGTGAATTTCCGTTTAGGACAGCCAAAATGCTGCTTGACCAACCTAAATTTGGGTGTGTCTTACCTCTGTTTTAATTTAATGTTACTTAAGATAAGTGTACGTGGGAAACCACGACATGGCCAATCCAAAGCTATTATAAGATAAGTAATATTGGTCGTCTTATATCTGTAGTAGTGGCCATACCTCTGCCTGAAGTAAACGTTGCTTTAAATTTAAGTGTATGCAAAACCATGGGTGCTATACCAAAGTATCTTTGATTGTGTAAGCGTGAATGGGACCATATATAGCCAAGTACCTCTGTTTAGTGACCGAAGCTGGCAAGCTTGTGATCTTGAGACCCGCGTTAAACAGAAGGCGTGAGAACCTCAAAGCGGGTAAAGAGTAGTAAAGATATATTTGGACAACAGGATTGTATTTGTTCTACTTCCTCCAGCGTTAATACTCTAGTGTGCCCTTATAAATGTGTAAAATAAGCAAACATTCGCATAAAGGCTAAAGAAACGGGTGCACTTAATAGTATTTCAAATGAAATTTGAGAGTAGGCAATAGGGGTCCACCCACTTAGTGATTTCTGGCCTCTATAGAGAGATATTTTCGTTTCTGTGATTCACATGAAAGCATATGACTTCTGAGTGCGCTGTGGTGAGGTCACAATCTGAGTGGCAGACCATTAAAATGCAGTCAATGGGTACTTTGCTTGATTTCTTAGCACTGATTATTCCCACAGACGATCTGGAGTCAGCTAAATGCTGTTTCTCATCAGCTTCGGTATCTGCTCACTCGTCCTTCTGAGGTCGAACTGCCAATCGGAAGAAGCACAGCCTTACAGTATGTCATGCAAGTAGATAAAGGGGGTGGTCAAAGGAACTTCATTTAAATAAAATTCTCTCAGCAATTCTAGTTTAAATTCACAAAGCTTTCAGTGTCATTTCTATTTTCTCACCAATAAAGATATAGCCAACTCAAAGTAACTAAATTTAGTGTGTGGTGTCAAACCTACTACCGACTCTCTTAGAGGTCTGTCACACTTACCAATTAAGACTGGAAGGGGTGACAGATTAAATGACTCTTCACTCTGATTCTCTGTCCCATAAAGCCTGCTGAAATAAGATCGGCAGCACGTTGCAAATTGAAATAGACTTAATTAGAATGTAATTTGTGGAGTAACTTTACCTTGTGAATGTGAATGACTGGGTTCTGCTAAAGTCACCATGAAATTAAAATGGAATTCTTTTTTTTTAAATGGACTATTGCAGTATTTATTAAAAATGATTTATCCATGGATATCATTCTTTTTTTCTTCTTTTTTTTTTCTTTTTATGTGCCCTCATAATATAACTTCCCCTCCCACTTGCAGCGACATCTCTTTACTTTTCTGATAATGTGTTTATGTGTGCGAGGGCAAGACAACCTGTCACTCACATGAGATTGTAGCAATAGCAAACCACAACTGTCCAATCAATTCCTGATGGAGAGTAGGCAATAGGGGAGTCTGACAAAATGAAGTCTACTATTTTTTGTTTTGTTTGAGAAGCTGTTTTACTTCGATATACTTCACAATAGGGAAGAAAAGACTATTGCAACTTCTTTATCATTCTCCCAAAGCCATTTTAAGGTAAGCAAATGCAGGCAAGCAGAACAGAGGCTATTTTTTTAAAGGTTGTCAATGGATGAGAGCCTTTACTGTGTTGAATAAACTGCTTTTGTGGGAAAACAGCTTATCTTTAAATTAATCGACAGCCTATCGGCTAATCTGCAACATTTATTGCCTTTAAAGGCACAATATGTATTTCTTTTTATTTAAAAATATAAAAAATCACTATATCTATGTTATATATTTTTTAAAGTTGTGTATTTACATTATCCCGACAGTTCCAATTAACTTCTAAATCCAGAGAAATTAATATTTTAATTCGAAGACACGGACCGTGTCTTTATTTCTGTTTTGTCGCCGTCAATGCCGTCATATCCGTGTTGTCTCTGGTTTCCGCTCGTGCTGCCATGGCAACCAGAGCTATGAACCAGAGCCCTCTGATAGTAACCAAACTGACGCGGACAACTGTGTAGTTCGCAATGTCTATTTGCACGCTGTTGTTGTTTCGTTCAAACATTATGGACCATGGCAAGCAGACTTTGGATAAAAAAGGAGAACTAAACCGAGAATCAATATCAGCGCGGTGTTTTCGAGATGTCGAGAGCTCCCATGGACACTAGGCTATATAAACGAGAGCTCCACGTCCGAGACTTCGACAACTCCTACATGTACTTTATTAAACAGGTGAGCACATTTACATAAAACTAATCAAGGTTATATAGTTCAACAATGATAAAATGTTAGAATATGATCTGTATGTTATTCTAATGTTGATCTAGCTAGCTTACTGCTAGTCTCATACAGGCAAACTAACGTTAACACATACATTTCAACACATTCAAATGCAGTTTAGAGTTATAGTGTAATGTTAGACCAAGTGAAACAGCGCTGCGTTACCTCTCAAGTTTAATTTGTCTAATAAACTGACCTGTGAGTAGTAATTCTGCGTGTAGTTCGGTAGAATGAAATGTCCATATTCCTTTTATATCCGCGGGACTCGCATCGCGTTTGGAGCTGATAGCTGTCTCTTAGCAATCCCGAACTGCTTCATATCACAGTCATGATAAAAGCATCGATGTATTCAGTAATCCATATACATTATTAGATCGGTCGGCTTGACGTTGACGACAAAATCCATAATTCATAGCAAATGTTGCGTCATCAATCTACGCCTTTGTTATTGTAAATAGGTTAGCGACCCCTAGTGGAGAAAAAATCCCATACTGTACGTTTAAACATTTGTTTTGGATTTATCTATTTTTAGAGTTTGCACCTAAAAAATACTATTAAATAAGAGAAGTCACAGACAATTTTGTGACGGATATGATTCAGTTTATGACAATTCTCATACATTTCTGTGGAATCTGCAAACAGTGATTAACTTAGACATTCAATAGCCGCTTTTCCACTGTCGGGCCAGTACGAGCCAGGGCTAACAGCGTGCCGGGCAGGGCCAATAGCCTCGGATCTCAAGCACCAAAGCCAAAATCAAGTTGTGTTTCCTCTGTTGGGCCAGAAGTCCTGCAGCGCTACCCTAAAACCCGTCCTTAACACGCCTCCATAAGAACGACGTCACACAACACCAGCTGACTGGAAACTATGCGGATGGAAGACCGCACTTTACTTCTCTGAACAGCGACACAACACTGTTACAGAAGCTAAAATGTGAAACACAGCATGACCTGTGTAGTCTGATTACAAAACAGATTTTTCTAATTTGTCAGTGCTTTGTAGTGAATCAAAAACAGTGCAACCAGTGTGACGGATTTAGAACAAAGGACTCTTATGAATCAGTTCTTTGAATCAAAAACATACAGCGCATCCAGTGTAGTCCAACTTCCTGGTGAATGATTCGAATGAGTCGATTCTTTGAATAGACTCAAACACATGCAGGATTCAGTTGTGGAACCACTATGACAAATTTTACAAATTTTGCAGAAATCACACCAGAATTTAAAACAGGTGCAATTTAACTGCATTATTGGGGAGAGAGTTCTAGCCTCAAAAAATATTTTGTATGCCCCACAGAGAATGTCAAAAAGAGTGTGTGGGTGACCCATGTAATAACTGTGTATTGAATAGTTCAGCTTTTATAACCTTTAAAAAAACAGAATTTTTCCTTGACAGCATGAACTGCCACTGAATAACATGTCTTCATGGAATGTTTCAAATGGCCTTTTAAACTCTATTATGAGAGAAAAAGCAAATGATGTGGAAGGGATAATAGAGACAGTTTGGTTCAGCGCTTCATCTTAATGTGTTTTTAGACTTGCAATAATTTTAGAATTGGACAAGTTCAAATGCCAGGTGTAAAGGTATACTTTTTTTTTTCTTTTTTTCTTTTCTGTTGGCTATAATAAGGTTTAATAAGGCTCAACAAGGCTAATAATTGAAATGTTACTGACTTAGTACATTTTGAACATTAGGTCTTGGCTTTTACTGCATTTGTTTTGTTGATGAAATGTCCCTGTTGTGCAGTCAAAATAATGGTTAGACTTCATCTGTGTCTGGACACAGTTCTATAAGATAAATGCTTATTCAAGTACAACATGAGTAGTTTGAGTTTGGAGCATTAGTGTAGTGATATTACAGATTGAGCTGAACAGCAGCCCGTGACTCAGCTGCACTCCACTGAACAGGATTACTTCTTTCTCTGGACCCACAAAACTTCTTAATAACATATTTATCTTAGAAATATGAAAAAATGTCAACCGCAAATATAGATTAATTACAGAATCCTCTCCACTGACATTCACATTCCTGAGTGAACCAGCTCCCTTACGGTAAACATAAGCAATCCTGTATGCTAATGATAACTTTGAGGACATGATTTAGAAAGATGGCATTATAATTACAGCTGTTCTGTTGTGTTTTCTCAATCTAGCTGTGTTAATTCATTAGAATACACATTTGGATTCATGCCTCATAAAAAATGTAAATGACAAATAATTCAAAATGTGATTTTTCATGCCCGCTTTCAAACACGTCTGTGGAGTTTTTGTCATCGCTAGATCATTTTTATGTCTAATTATGAAGCAGGACACATTTTCATCATTAAGCTAGCAGGAGCGGTTCTCAGTGGCAGCTCACAATGGCAGACAAGCACATGCTTCAGCTAACCTCAGAGGAATGCTGCCTTAATGAGGCCTGTAATTAGTGCAAGTCATAATATGCAAATTGAGATGTGCATAAAGTGCAAAGAAAAGAGGCTGGAAGTTTGGTGGAGTTTGAGGATTTGAGATGTTTATGTGTATCTATACCTCCATCGTGATTAGTGTTAATCTCATTTGCTTTGTGTATTTTCCAATGTTGACCTAAATTCTGATTAAGAGAGAAGCCGAATCCCAAGTGTACTTGCAGTGGTGGCAAAGAACCCAAATATTACTGGTAACAACACTAAGCAACTACACAATGAATACTGAAAGGAGTTTGGAAGTCGGAGCATTCTTGTAACTCCAATAATAAGGCTGAATACTAAAAATATAATTGCCACGAGGTGATGTTGTTGGATAAATTTAACCATTCTGTTACTACCTTGGGGTCCACCCACAGTGCGTGTGTTTACTTGTGTGTGGGTGTGTAGAAGAGACAAACTACTTTTTAGTTTGATGTGCACAACGTGGGCAGATTTTCTCGCTGTAGAATGTACCCAATATTTGATTGCTGATTATGTGATTTAATATGGAATCCAAATACAGCATGTAGAGATACATTGTACATTTTGATTTAGTAATGATTTAGCAACTGTGTTTCAGTGAGATAAACAAAACACTGCATAATGTAGCATATTATCTATAACTTTTTTTGCCACAGTAATTTTTACATCAATATTCTCCATCAGAAATAATGTTTAATAACTTAATCATGGCAACGTTAGCAAAACGTTCTTAGAACATATGGTTGTTAGATGGTTGCAGCAAATGTTCCTCTAGTCATATGGGAAACACTTGAATATGATTGTGCTAATGGACATATTACAGGTGCTTCACATTCCAACATTTCTCTAAAAATAGATGAATTTTCTTTACAACACCATAAGCTTTAAAAGTATGAATTATAGCTCAGTAATTAAATTTTTTCCCTCTAGAGGATGAATAAAAGAGAAGCACAATACACATACACATACATATTTTCTTATCAAGCAGCTTTCACTCTTAAATGGCTAAAAGGACTGATTTGTCTGCATAATGTGCATCATTGATAAACACAACTCATGTTTTATTCATTTAACATTATTATTTATTTACATACATCTCTTTCATCATAGTATTCAGTATGGATGTTCCTTCTTGCTGCATGCATTTCAATGAAACACAATGGAACCCTGTCCAAGAGACACTGAATCAGCAACAAAGACACTGTTATTTGTGAGAAGCTTTTAGCTTAACAGGAAAGCTGAACTCCAGACACTTTCAAGTACTCATTTTAAACGCTGTCAGCATTTAAGATAAAGCTGGTCTCTAACACCTCACCTTCTGATTCTCGTTAATTTGTATCCAGTTAAATCTCTGTGCTCTTGTCACTTTCTTCTGGTGACCTGCTTTTGTTTGTTTTTTGTTTGTTTTTGTTAAGACCTGGGATAAACATACAACTATGGACAGCGTGTGTCATATTGTTGATTACAACTCAATTACCTAAGATGAGTGCTTGGCTTCAGTCTAGTAGTTGCTAGTCACACCACAAGCCATATGCTAAAAGTAGCTCTTTTTTTTTTACAAATATGAAAAATAATAATTAGTCAGCTGTAACTGAATCTATTTTAGAAAACATAGCTATACCAAATGATTACAATTGATTCTATCACAGTGTTTTCAAGTTACTCCAAGACACAAAGAATAAGGCAAATGTTACTTGCTGTGTGTCGTTTTGAAGGCTGCGTCCTCGCATTTGTTGGCTGCATACAGTACGTCATCAAAGCTGTCTCATTTCAGAAATTCCAAAGTAAGAAATAAATTACAGTAATTATGCCTCTTGAGGAATAGCAGTTGCTTTACTGAAATGAGACCGCCTCATTGACGTACGCGGCCAACAAATGTGAGGGGGCATGTCATATTCTTATTGGTTGATCATCTTGATTGTTCACAGGTGTTTTTTATTAGTCATTAGTCTTGGTGTATAAATAACCTTCATGCTTCCATTGTATAATGTCTAGTTTTGTTTGTGTAACAGATGTTGGTGAGTCTCATACAGTATAACCAAGTCAAATTCACATTTTTTGTGACGGTGTGTCCTTGTCGATGTGTCTAAAGTGAAAGCAAACATTTAGGTTTCCGTATCGGTGCTGGTGTGTCCGTGTCCGTGTCAGTGTCCATATCAGTGTTGTTGTCCGTGCCGGTGTCCGTGCCAGTGTGTCGGTGTCCGTGCCAGGTTTCCATGCCGGGTTTCCGTGCCGGTGTCTATGCCGCTGTCAGTGTGTCGGTGGCCATGCCGGTGTGTCCGTGTCCGTGCCCGTGTCAGTGTGTCCGTGCCGGTGTGTGGCGATGTCTCTAAAGTGAAAGCAAACATTTAGGTTTCCGTGCCAGTGTGTCCGTGTCGGTGCCCGTGCTGGGTTTCCGTGCCCGTGTCGTTGTGTCCGTGCCGGTCTGTCTGTGCCGGCATATGATGAAATTGAAATTGAAACATATGAAATTGTGCATCGTGATTTTCCTGAAACAAATCGTGATATGATATTTTTGCCCATATGCCCATGCTGGTGTTGATGTCTGTGCCGGTGTGTCCGTGATGGTGTCCGTGTATGCCGGTGTCCGTGCCGTGTACATGCCAGTGTCCGTGCCATGTTCTTGCCGGTGTCCGTGCCGTGCCAGTGCGTCCGTGTCGGTGGCGGTGGCGGTGTCCTTGTCGATGTGTCTACAGTGCCCGTCCATGCCGGTGTCGGTGTGTCTGTGCCCGTGTCCGTGTATGTGCCGGTGTCCGTGCGGGGTGTCCGTGCCGGTGTGTCCATGCCGGTGTCCGTTCCTGTGTCGGTGTGTCCTTGCCGGGTTTCCGTGTCAGTGTGTATGTGTCGGTGCATGTGCCGGTGTCTGTGCTGGGTGTCCATGCCGAGTTTCCATGCCGGTATCAGTGTGTCCGTGCTGGTGTCCATGCCCGGTGTCTGTGCCGGTATCAGTGTGTCCGTGCCCGAGCCGGTGTCCGTGTCGATGCCGTGCTGGTTGCTGTGCCGGTGTCCTTACCAGTGCCCGTGCCAGTGTCAATGTCCGTGCCAGTGTGTCCATACCGGTGTGTGTCCGTACCGGTGTCCGTGCCGTGCCGGTTGCTGTGCCGGTGTCCTTACCAGTGCCCATGCCAGTGTCGATGTCCAGTGCCCGTGCCGGGTTTCCATGCCAGTGTCGGTGTGTCCATGCCCATGCCGGTGTATGTGCCGGTGTCGGTGTGTCCATGCCGGGTGTCCGTGAAAAAAGAATCGTGATAAAATTGTGCATCGTGATTTTCCTGAAACAAATTGTGATGTTATTTTTTTGCCCTATCACCCACCCTTAGGGCATAGCTTCTGAAATGAGACTATTTCTGAATCTAAACAGCTGACATAAAATACAAAACTTGATATATATATATAAGATATAAATAACTGACTTAAAACCATTTTTTTTTTTTGTACCGTATATGTACATACGGTACAAAATAAATAAATTATTTTAAGTCAGTCATTTATATCTTTTGCTGTAGTGTGTCAGTAGGAAATATCAGTTTACATTTCCACACATTCTTTTTGCCATTAATTGTAATAATCCAGTGAGATTTCTGTATGCACAAGGAGTCTGACAACAGCCAGGATGATCTGATCTCACCATCATCGAGTCCGTCTGTGATTACATGAAGAAACAGAAAAAACTGAGACAAACTAAATCCAGCAGAACTGCGGGAACATCTCCAAGATGCTTGAAGAAACCTTCCTGCAAAGCTACAGTACTGTGAAAAGTACTGGCACTTGTGTTAAAATGCTGTAAAGTGAGAATGCTTTCAAAAATAAAATCACAAATTGAATTTATTTATGATTTAACTTCTATTAACTAATTCAAATCAATATATGGTGTAATGACCCTTTGCGTTTAAAACGGCTTTTGTCCAGGTACACTTGCGCATAGTTTTTCAGGTAGTTTTGCAGGAAGGTTTCTTCAAGCATCTTGGAGACGTTCCCGCAGTTCTTCTGGATTTAGTCTGTCTCAGTTTTTTCTGTTTCTTCATGTAATCACAGACGGACTCGATGATGGTGAGATCAGATCATACCGGCTGTTGTCAAGACTGACTTGTGCATACAGAAATCTCACTGGATTATTACAATTAATGGCAAAAAGAAAGTTTGGAAATGTAAACTGATATTTCCTACTGACACACTACAGCAAAATATAAAAAATAACTGACTTAAATCCATTAACATGGATTTAACATATTAACATGCCTAAGACTTTTGCACAGTACTGCATTATGATGTTCCATTAATGCATCTGTATCACTGGAAAGTCCATGCTTGCTTTGAAGAACAGAATTCATGGCTTCGCCATTTTCATTACCTCTTGTGCCTCTGCCTGCTTAGTGGAGACATCTCTGTATTATTCTGTCCTCAGTGGAGGACTTTATCGTCCTGAAATATGCAGAGCCATATGGCTGCACATCAATGCTAGTCTGCATTTTATTTCTTTCCTTCTTCCTGACATTTTTTTCCCCTAGCTTTTCCCACAGGACTACCTAAATTCTTGACAACTGTTGCCTGGGTTATTAATGGAGCTTGCACTGTCTATAATGTGAGGGATTTGTGCTCAAGCGGAGAGGAGGGTACGTCACATCTTCCGCCTCCACACTGCAATATTTCACTTTAATTACTTGGAGCATCCTACGTGACTCAAGGATACAGAATGCTAATTTGCCAGTGCCCTTGTGACTATGTGCAAAACGAAATGGAAGTTGGGTCTAGGTCTAGACATGTTTGGAAGGTTTACCGAATCTCTGTCTAGACCATTAAACATAGAGTACTGAATGGCAAAACAACTTCCACAGCAAACAAACACTTCTCTGTGACACCAAGCTAAGTTAATGGAAAATTAGAGTCACAAGCTATAAATCATTTTTTACATTGTCAGTGTCAAGCTGAACAAGTCTTCAGGCGAACCTCTTGAAGGACTCAGTACTTCAAGAGTTACGTTCACGTTTGATGATTCCTCATTAGAATTCAGGCCCTTCACCGCAATCCAGTGTTCCTATGTACGCGAGAAGGAGCTGACAGTGGAAAAGGGAGAGGTTTCATTTTCTGCCTGACGAGCTGAGAAGCGCATATCAGTGGCACAGGAGAAAGTGTTCCATGTATGTATTATTCAGACGTTGTTCTCATGGCCCACTCAAAGAGAGAGAGATGAGAGCCGAGAAGGAGCAGCAGTGAATTACAGTGGAGAGCTATGTCAACTCTAATGGAACATTGTGGATCTCCACGGATATGGTACGAGGGAAACAGTGGGCCACGCTGCACATTGTGTGGTCTTTGGCATAAACGAATCTGCCTTAAAATCTTGTGCCATTTCCATCTTCTGTGGAAGAGAGGAGGGTTTAAAATGCAGGTGGGAGATTGGATCAACACAGTTAGAATCACTTTTCTGATTAAATCTCAACCAGAACATACAGCTTAGCTCAAACAAAATGGAACACAAATATGTTTGGTGGGCAAAAAGAAAAAAGAAAAAAAAGTAACATACACTTAAGTCACACTTACAATAGTAGGAATGTCAATGCATTAGATAAAATATCAAATGAATTGGCAACCAAATGGTCTTACAAGCCTTTCTTAGAATTATGTTAATCTTAAATCTCTAAATTAATTTAAAGATCTTTATTTTAAATAAAATCAAACAACAAAACTAAATAAACAATAATTCAGTAAGATATTTAGGCCTAATTAGTTACGTTTTATAAAATGCATATGCGCATCTTTAACTCCACACAGACAGTCAACTGCAGTACAGTGAATTGATAATAATAATCATAAAAAAAATATTTTATAAAACGCCTTTACAAGTAGCTTCTCAAAGCGCTGTACACAAAATAAGCAATGCATAGCTCAAGTAATAAAAGTAACACCAACAAACAAATGCCAGTATAAAAATATATGTCTTAAGTCTACCTTTAAAAATGTCATAGGTCTGAGCTTCCTTAAGTTCAAAAGGCAGATAATTCCAAAGGGCAGGAGCATATGAAGAGAAAGATCTTAAGCATGTATTAGGAACAACCAACAAGTTGGATTGTGAAGATTACAATCTACAATTTGGGGTATAGGAATTTAACAATTCAGATAAATAATGTGGAGCCAAGCCATGCAATGCTTTATATGTCAGCATTAAGTCAAGTCAACTTCATTTATATAGCACTTTTAACAATATAGATTGTTTCAAAGCAGCTTTACAGTGATAATAGGAAATTACAGTAACAGAGATTGTGTTGGCTTTACAGCAGCAAGTTCTTGTCCATCTAAAGTTAGTTTTGATTGATTGATTCACTTCAGTTGTAAAGATCATTAGTTATTAACACAGAAAACACTCTAACAGAAAACACTCAATGCGCTCCGGCCAACTCATCCACACAAAACAGTGGCTGGTGGCTCGAGAACGCAAACCCTGAAATAGATTCCAAGGTGCAAGCCTTGAAAAATTTTGGGGAAAAAAGGTTATCTCTGCGCAAACCTAAAAAATGCAAACCCGTGAAAACGCAGACGGCTTGCACATGCGCATCACGTGTTTAGTCTATAGGTATGCACGTTTGAATATATATGTGCGCAGGCGTGTAGTCTTTCTTTACAAACCAACCCTCTACAAAGTACTTATCTGGCCTTAAGAATTTATACTAAAGAATTATTTATCGCTTCCGCGTAGCCACGTGAACCAGAATTATCCCGACAACGTTTTATTTGTTCAGAGGAAGGAGGAGGTAGTGATGGGAAGTCCGGTTCTTTTCCGCGAACCGGTTCTTTTGGACAGTTTGCTTCGATGAACCAGTTAAAACAAAACGGTTCACCAGTTCTTTTACGTCCTCACGTAATGACGTCAATTCTATCATCCCAGCGGATAAAAATAAATTCAGATAAAGGCATTTGCAATCATAACATCAGTTAAATAATAGTAATCATAGTCATAATCATTTTGGATAAGTTTCTTATATTTACGCTTTGCAAATGAACCCTACAGGCGATGTGCAAACGCGGATGTTTTACATGTCTAAACGACAGCCTATAAAGTGAATAAACTGGTCTTCATCAATTTTATTTTATTTGTTATTAAATAAACTTACATTTCGCCGAATTCGGCCACTCATTTGAGTCATCGGTTCACCTGTGCTCATGTAACAGCACAGCATGCAGATGGCCGAAAGAAAGTTCGGTTTAGAGACGGTGCTATCACGCATGCTCAGTATCTCCAGCTCATTGGTTCTCTGTATCGAAGGTGTCCGAAAGAAACAGTTCTCGGTTCTGTACTGGTGATCAGAGAACTGCTGTAGCAGTACACGTGCGCTGAGCTGAGAACTGCTGAAACCTGAATATGGCCTATAGTCGACAAAACTCAAAAGTCGATGCATGTCTCCAGTATGTTTAATACGTTATGTTTTTTGATTAACACATTATAAACATTTACTTTGCACCCTTAAAACCTTGGCAAGAGTTTATGTCAAATATCAACTTAGAAATTAAATTAGCTGTTCCTGAAAATAATGTTTTAGTATAATAATAATAATTGTTTAGTTTTACAGTCCATTCATTGTGTTTCCAATCTTTAAAATAATACAGTGAAAAGGCTAATCTATGCAGCCTAACATTGATTTATAGAAGTTTATAATGTGTTATGTGTATGCTAGGTCAAAGACGTGTTTTTAGTCTAGATTTGAACTGAAAGAGTGTGTCTGCTTCCCGGACAACGTTAGGAAGACTGTTCCAAAGTTTTGGTGCTAAATAGGAAAAAGATCTACCGCCAGCAGTTGATTTTGATATTATAGGTATTATCAACTGGCCGGAATTTTGAGATTGCAATAGACGTGGAGGACTATAATGCGTTAAGAGCTCGCTCATCCTTTGTTAGATAATCGGACTATACTTGTTGCGCTGTATGTTTATACGAAGGTATGAAGGCAACAAGGCATGTCCGAGTCAAATGATCGTGTTACATCCTGTCTACTGAGATACCTTCATCTGATTGATTTTTGAAGGCAGCATATGTATCTTTAGCTGCCAATAAGATCCCACTATCTGTGTGTGCGATTCCACGACAGTTGAACTAAAGAAAGCTGCGGTTGGTGATCAGTTTGCGTGTAAATGTATGTTTTTGACCAGCTTTTATAATAAGAAAGGATTAATGAAATATTAATGAAAAATGCTAAATTACCAAGCTCTCTCTATTTTGTTGTAGATAATCAAACCGTTATGCTGCCTCAGAAGCCTGTCCAATATATGTATCTTTGTGCGCAAAGTCATTGCTTGATATATAGAACAACAGATATAATCTCCTGAAGCATCATAGGAATAAATGCAAACACACACACACACACACACACACACACACACACACACACACACACACACACACACACACACACACACACACACACACACACACACACACACACACACACACACACACACACACACACACACACACACACACACACACACACAGAAGGATGGTATAATTGACATACAGATACTGATTTATTTTTTTGTTGCTAAAGCAGTGCAGGCAGGATAATTTTATCTAGTTACAAGCATCTCTAATAAGCCTTACAAATGATACCCCGAGGCGGGTGAACCAAGCTTAACAGAGCATGGCGCTGAGAGTACATGCACTTCCTGAGAAGCTGTGGGGCATCAGTGGCTAACAATAATTCGAAAAAGCTCTTGACATTCTGTTTTAGTAGATAATGTTTTGTCAGCTAACAAAAATGTATACATTTTTAAAATGTCTGCATTGAGAAACACAGTTTACAGATATGAAACTTCTACTGTATGTCTGAAAATAGCCATAATTCTCTGAAGTTGCTTCTTCACTAAACTGAGCTGTCATGGGAATATCCAGAACATAAAAGGCTTACTACAACTACCACAAGTCTGGGCTAAAAAAGTGGGCCAAGTTCAGTAGGAATAGCTAAAAATCATATTGCTTTTTTATGATTTATAGATGAAGGAGCTACAGGATTAAGATACCATTAAATAGTTACTATTCAGCAAACATATCAGATCCATATTCAGAGCAATATGAGCTATATCATTTGCTTCATTTTGAACTTCTGGAGAAACATCACTATTCTAATTTGCAGGAAAAATAAAGGGAAAAAAAAGACACTCATAACTGAGAAAAACATGCATAAAGTTAACGATTCTGTTTATAGTTTTACATGGCAGAATTTAATTAAAGCTACAGATCACTGTAAGGTAATTAATGCAAAGCCTGGCTTATTATGGATTATGCATGAGAACAACAGAAGCAGATAATGGAACAGATCGTGGAACAATGACATGATAATCCTTGTGTGACTGCTGCCAGTCTAAACACAATAGGTTTAGGGATTAAATTAGTCAGCCTTTGATATGTTGTGCTACTGGCAGGCTTTGGCTTTTCTGTGGTTGGATTCAGTTGTTCTGTTGACAGAGATGGCTCCTGAGGGTGCAATACCCTTTCCTTTTTTCCTTTTTTTATGTGCGTGGTTCTTGTCTGGGCAAAGCTTGCCGAACACTAGGCTTTTCTAAGTGTTTGCCAGGGTGTTGCTATGTGGTTGCTATGGTATTCTTTGTGGTTGCTAACTGGCCTTTTCAACAGAGTCAACAGACATATTATGTATATATATATATATATATATATATATATATATATATATATATATGTGTGTGTGTGTGTGTGTGTGTATGTGTATATATATATATATATATATTCAGCATCATTACTCCAGTCTTCAGTGTCACATGATCCTTCATAAATCATTCTAATATTCTGATTTGGTGCTCAAGAAACATTTCTTATTATTAATGTTGAAAACTGCTTTTTTGTGGAAACAAAATATCATACATTTTGTGGTGTTTTTTTATTTATTAATAATTTTATTCAGCAAAGATACTGTAATGTAGTGTGAACTCAAAAACAAAGGAGAGCTGGATCCAAATGCAGTGAGTTTAATAAAAAACAAATCCAACACGGAGAATAGAGAACCATGGGGAACCAAGGAACCAGAGAACAGAATAGGTGCACCAAACATACATCCATAACATACAGACAAGACTCGACAAGGCAAACAAGACACACCTAGGAAAAATCAAAGAACTAATCAACAAGAAAAACTACAAAGGACTAAAAAACATGGCGCAAAAGAGGAAATAAAATAGAAGTCCAGGGGAACACAGGCTGGGATCACATGAGGTGTGTTTTCATTTTTAACTGTTAAAAATGTAGATGACCAGTAATCATTTGAAAATATTATTTGAAAGGTCCTCTTTGCCTGATTCCCGTTTCATGCAGAGTGGAACAAAATGTTTAGTTCCCTGTGATTGCAGCCGTATTTCCAAAATATTCTCTCTCTAAATGCATAACTTCATAGTGAAGAGGCCACAATATTCTATCAGCAGCTCAGAGAGATCTTTCCGATTGAATGCATTCAGAGGGAAAACCGTGCGAGCGCACATGGGTGAGATGGGTGAGAAATCCTCTTGCAGAGATGGGATTACAGTTGAACCATGACATCTGCAGCACAAGGACTGGGATGGTGTGACTACAATCTTGGTACATTGATCACAGATGGAAAACAAAGGCGCCAGCTTTATGGACAGCCTCTTAATATCTTCTCACTCTTGGGTAGTACATTTCCTTTCTCTTCATGAACAAAAGCAGAACAGAATAGCCCCATCCTTGACCAAAATATTTTTTAGAAACGATTTTCTTGCTACTCTTCACGCTCTCCCACAGTGACTCAGTTTTTATGTGCAAACATGACTTAACTTGTCAGGGCATTGAAAGAGATGATGTTAGCTGTGCTAAGAACTTTACAATAAATTACAATAAAGCGCAACTGGTTCACAATTTGGAGAAAAACAGGTTTCTTAACTTTACCATTTTAATAGGGCTGCAATTGTATCATGATAATTTAGTTAGCATGTTAAAATGTCCTGTGTGAATGTTTAGGTCAGTGATAGGCTTTTCTTCAATGACACTGAAATATATTGACTTTTTAAGTAATTTTTTTGTAATGTCGATTCAGTTCAAGAAGTCAAATTAAACTATTCAGTACAATTACTGGATGATTTCCTCATTTGATTTATGCAATTAATCGTGATTAATTTTAAAATCAGCTTTTCAAGGCTCTGAACACACATACTGATGGGCCAATCGTGCCATCTATCATCCATATATTTCCTATTATTCACTGTCCATGCAACACTGTATAACGGTCTACTTATCTAAAACTGCCATTACTTATTTCATACAAATGCAACTGTTGACATCCACCTCAATAATCGATTGTAGTAAAATTGACCTCAGAGAATTTTAATATTAAAGGGGTCATGAACTGCATTGTTTTATAATGTTTCCTGGGGTGCACTTATAGGGCCCTATCTTGCACCCAGCGCAATTGACTTTGTACACCGACGCATGTATCATTCCTATTTTGCACCCGCGCAAAGCGCGCTTTTCCCTCCACAGAAGCACGTCGCTAAACTAGGGAATGAACTTGCGCTCCCTGGGCGGTTCAGCGCAAAAAAGGAGGCGTGTTCCAGCGCAAACGTTCCCTCATGCTATTTTGATGGTTTAGAAAACAATTGCGCCACTAACCAGGAAAAAATTGTTTAAAGTCAGTGCCGCGTTGCGCATGTTATTCAGATGCTATTTTAAGGGCGCATGCTTGGCCATAATCAATGTAGCGTGTGCACAACGCGCATACACTTTGATTCTCTCATCTACACAGAAGCAGCAGTTTTCATTTTTGCAAATCATACATTATTATGATAGATAGATAGATGATAGATAGATAGATAGATAGATAGATAGATAGATAGATAGATAGATAGATAGACAATTTATTATAAAATCATACATCTAGCTTACACATTTACCCAAATTATAATACGCCTGTTTAACCGAAGTTAATTTGGGTGGGTTTCTCCATTTCAATGTAACTTCTCTCTTTTACGGCCGTGACGAGAGCGTTGCTCTCCTTGGCTGTGAACCGCTGCCGGCGCGCGCCTGGCAAATCCACCGTTACAATAGCAATCCACTATGGAAAAAGCGCGTCTGCTCTTAAAGGGAATGTGAGATGACGCTCTGATTGGTTTATTTCACGTTACGCCCAAACCACACCTATGAATAATGAAGCTACTTCAGACCAACCCATTTTAGATTTGCGCCTGGCGCAAGAGTTATTTATCCCGCCGGGAAAATAGCAACAGCGCCCGAGACCCGCCCACAAAGTTACTTGCGCTTTGCGCTTGACACTTGCATTTCAGATCGTTAAAATAGGGCCCATAATGTTGTATGATTTTTCAAAATCAAAAATTGTCACAATTTAGAAATAAAAGGCATTTTTCCTACCCTGATTTTAGCCCTCTGGTTTGAAGGGGTGTGTCTGCTATGAGACCAGTATAAACATCCACTGCTGTGATTGGCTAACATCTTTGCATATGGAATAGTTAAGTATTACATGTGGGACTCTCTCGAAAGCTTTTAGCACGTTTTACAGCTATCAAGGTTAACTAATTGTGAAAAGTGTTGATTATAGGATTATATTTAGATATATAGCATTATGTTTAGATTGCAGAGATGGGGACTCGAGTTTGAGACTCGGACTCGAGTGCGACTTAAGTCGCACACAGTGTGACTTCAGACTCGACTTGAGACTCGTCCTCGAAAGACTTCAGACTCGACTCGGACTCGAGCTGCGGGACTCGTGAACAATGTTTATTATTAGGAAACGTCTGACGAGCTCGCTGTTATTCCCCTCCCTCCGTTACCTATAACCTGCCTACGTAACTGCTGCGCGCGGCCACACATGGGAGGACAACAAACATGTCGACTGCACCGGCCACTAGCTGCTGTGCCATTCATCGTAAGCTTTGGGTTTAAAAACTTCAACAGAGCTGCCAACTGTCACGCATTCACCGTGAGACTCACGCGATTGACACTTTTCACACGCTCTCACGCCACACATCCATTTTCTCACGCACAGAAAAATCGCGAAGCAAAGAGGACACTGAGACCGACAGACAAGACAGAGTTGGTTACTTATGATAGAAAAAAATCTCAGCTCTCAAATTCTGTCAATTCTATTATGAAATTCAAACAATAAATACAGTTTTGGCGCTTGTAAATGTGACGTGACAGATCCCTAACGGCACGTGAACCGATTCTTTCTAGCTAATAGTAAATAAACACGAACACTGTTGAAAGATACAGTACAACTTACCGAAATGTATATTCCTCATACATGATATCGATCAATCAGTGTTTTTCAGTGTTTTTCATCCACGGAAAGGGGTCAATAAAAGTATATTTTTATAATAGTATATTTCACATCATTTGGTTCGTTGCAATAGTGTTTTGCATTTAGCTACAATGTGATGTGTATATGTGATTATAGCCCCACAGAGCCAGCACAATAGGAGCCAAGGCCTTTCATTATAATCAAAGTCCTTTTAGGCAAGTCGTGCCACTCGGCCGCCATCTTGGCAACGCCTCCGGGCAGCTATTTCGGACTAACAAGACCAGGCTCCTATCTAAATGAATGGGCAGAGAGTCAGAACTGCACTTTCACTGGTCACCGGGACATAAAAACTGCATGTATAGAAACAGCAGTAAAATATGATAAAAATCGCTGAAAAAGTTTGATGACTTTGCCCCCAAATAAGGTTTAAAACGCCTTTTCCCCCACAGGTTATACTTTACTACTACGCATGCGCAAGGGTTCACGACACCAACTTCATTTACGTCTCTATCCCATGCTCTATCCAGAATGCCGGTGTTGTGCAATAATCAATGTCAATATTGTTCTCCATTATTTAAATATAACCAGGTTTGCACTTTATCAGTAATAACAATGTATTGTATAGGTCAGTTGTTTTAACTTATTCATTAACATTAATCGGTTCAAAGGAGTCATTAGTTGGACGAATTGGACGTTTGTGTGATTATCCCAGCAGTTAGGACATGGACATCCCACAAGGTTAGTGTCAACACAGAAAACATTACATCACTGGATAGTTTTTTTCCGTTTCTTTAGAGTAATTTTATGTCAGCTGAATGTGTTGGAACGCATTTCAGAGAAGATAAGGCAACGTATTTTAGCACAATTCACACCCAGCGGTAATTCAGGAAAAAAAAAAATCTCCGTATGCTCCATATGAAACTTTGGTCTTCCGACCTTTTACCATAAATGTCGTTTTATTCTGATTAATATGCGTGTGGGAGAGAGAGCAAGACAGCGCTTAATTTGTTTACACTTTCGCCTGGCTCCGAAGAGAGAGTGCGCGCGCGCGACCGTGGCTCTCTCTCTCTCCGCTGTCGCAAAACCTCAACTGTGCGCATGCGTCAGTGGAACCAGACGATAGGCTTAAATGTTTCCCGGCTTGACTTTTAAAAGCAGATGATTGGCTTTCCAGCGGGAGGGGCGGGACATGTGCAAACAACCGCCATCTTTGCCGTTACGGGTTTTCCTTATATAGTTGTATTGAGGATTGAGGAAGTGGCATGTCTCTTATATAAATTGTCTCTGTTATAATTCAGCGACAGACAAGGGAGTCCTTTTTCTTCAGAAACAAAATTTTTGGTCTGTACTGCATGTTCATGCTACAAGGCAAAATACAGATATTAACTTAAAACTAAAGCATTCTTGGTGTTTTTGTCATGTTGCAATAGTCTGTTTACATTGATTATATACCAAAATCAAAGCTGATACTGTAATAAATAAAGGAGTCATAATAACATATTACATGCTTTGAATTCCTTATATATAGCTATGCAGTGTTCTAAGCAGCCTGGATGGGTCGCTGTACGTGATGCAACACTTATTATAACCACAATAGACTTGAAACTTGACTTGGACTCTAGCTCAGAGACTTGACTTGGACTCTAGCTCAAAGACTTGAGACTTGACTTGGTCTCTAGCTCAGAGACTTGTGAGCATCTCTGTTAGATTGTGGCATGACAGGTTGCAGTGATGAGCATTGTAACCGATCACAGACACGTTGAGCGCATGAATGCAGTGATCTCATCAGTACAACACGATTTCTGCACTCTCACAAATGCTTTTATCAGAACTAACAGTGCAAACACTATGTAAATAAGAGAGTCGTTGATTCTAATTGTAGTTTTGGCACGAGTCCAGAACTCAGTCACTGATAAACTCGCGCTGTTTGATTGACAGCTCCAACGATTGTAAAGGGAGCGTTCTTTGATCGCTTTCTATGAATAATTTAATCACAGTTTAAACAACAGATTATTTTCATCTTCAATGTGAAAGTTGCTTACCTGACGTGTTTTTGGAGATAATGTACAGGTAAAATTAAAATGTAGAATCAAAAATGTATTTACTTGTGGAGTAGCCTTGAAATAAGCATGATAATGTACAATCAGTCAGTTTTTATCATAAACAAACAAATCCTGAGTGAATAAATTTCTCCTGTGCTGAAGGATTCTAAACAAAACCTTTTTTTCATCAGGTTCATCAGGTTGTTTTGATGTTTGCAATTCATCCGGCATATGGTTATGGATTTGTACAATGTACAATGATTTTTGAAGTGGCTTTAACCTCTACACAACCTTGACTATTTTTGTAACGGTTCTCAGATGTATTATGCAAAGTGATTATATCAGAAATTTGGATCTCAAAAATCTATTTTCTCCATTTGTGTGAAAATATAATGGGTAAACCTTAAAAAAAAAAAGAAGTACATTTGCTGTATTGCAAAAGGTTTAAAATATGCATGAGAGCTTTGTTCTGCAAATAGCCATTTAAAATAGGTTTTCCTTTTGAAATTCACTCCAGCACAGTCGTTCAGCACACACACAAATAAATCAGGTTATTCTGAAAAAATTGGATTTTTGTTTTTCTTCCCAATCTGAATAAACTGCAGACTTCTGCAGCTCTTTGGTAAACGTGAAAATACAGTTCGGTCTCCCAGCTCTTTTGAATAAAATCAAAGATCCTGGCTGGTCCGTGAGGTAAAACCCTTCAGACAGGACTGCAGTCCTTCACCGGATGCTCTTTCAAACACAAACTTCATTAACATTGCTAATGCGGCTTTTCATCCTCGCTAATTAGAGGCTATGTGAAGTGAGTCTCGCTTTTCAGAGGAGAGAAAAAATGAGACAGGGCTACCGGGGTCTCTGCTCTTGATCACTGCTGTGTGAGGCTCGCTATACCAATCACAGCGACAATGCTAGAGTCAGTGACACTGAAGCAAAAATCTGCATCATCTCCAGGGCTTACAGCTCCTATAATAAGGACAGGTCGACTAGAAGAACATGACCAGATTTACACTGGTGGCGATTCACTGACTGCATGCACATGAGTTCATGTGTATTCATGTAACCTTGTTTAACAGTCGCAGCCAAAATCAAGTAAATACAGAGGAGCCAATGCGACATTAGTGTGCGAGGGGGATTTAAGGGAAGATAAACAAGTTGGTGGGAGTCGCTATGAGAAAACCAACATATAACTGCAGGACATATTTATGGGTGAATGCTGGAGGAACAGATCAAATGAAAATGAGACACAACCTGCTAGTCCTAAGAAACCTACTGAGAGAATTTATAAAGATAGCCATAACTGTATAGGAAAGATCAGAGATGTTTCTTCTCGACAGTAATGTGAGAGTCTTTTGCTGTCTCTTGCTTCTCCAAATTTTCTCCTGAGAAAAAGACCCAAGCAATGTTACATCACCTTCAGATGAGATCACAAACTAGACTAAGGCTGTGTTCAGACTGCAGGCAAATCGGATTTTTTTCTCAAATCAGATCTTTTCAGGCAGACTGTCCGCACTAATTGCAAGTGATCAAATAAGATTTGTGTGTCCAGATATAACCAACCTATCTGCATGGGTTGCTTTGGTAACGACGTAGGCATATCCACGTATGTGACGAGGCTTTCAAAACGGATGCAGAAAAAAATGTGTGCATCATCTCGCACTACAAATAGCCGCTCGTTCAAGCTGATGGGTTACATAAAGAGTGACGCAAAAGACGGTTTGAAATCTGATTTGAGCAGCCAAAGAGTCCAGACTGAGAAACATCTGTAGAAATCTGATTGGAATTACATTTCAAATCACCTCCAAATGTGATTTGAATCAGATTTGAAAAAATCAGATTGCATGTTCTTTTTGCTGTCCAGACTTTCAAAAACCCATCTGGACATAACCTGGATATGCAAAAAATCTGATTTTTGCAGGCAGCCTGAACATGGCTTAAGATTTCTGCAGATTTTAAAGCCTAAATATGAATTTAAACATTTCTCATCAAATTCTTTATAATGACAAGGTGCAAAATTAATTGTCAAAAAAAGAGCAATTGTGTCTCTTTGGACTAAACCACTCAATTCATATGAATTAGTTTTATGCTAAAAAGTCTAAAAAGCATTAAGGTTTCATTCATAATAGAATGATCTCTTTATTAACTTTTCATCAAAGTGGTTGCGTAGCTGTCAATAGAGGGACAGAAATTGCACAGATTTAAATAAAAAATATCTTCATTTGTGTTCTGAAGATGAATGAAAGTCTTGCAGGTTTGGAACGACATTAGGGTGAGTAATTAATGACAGAATTTTCAGTTTCAGGTGAACTAACCCTTTCATTTATTTTCAAAATTATACTATAAAATTATATATAACTTTACTTACTTGTCTCATTTCTGTCTTGTTAAAAAATAATCTCCAAACTTTCAATAAAAGCTAACCAAAGACAATTTATCTGTCCACAACTCCAACATAAATTGATTTATGTCTGGGTGCTAAAAGTGTTTATACATACCATATATGATATAGTAAATAAAGGTATTTTGTATTTTAAAATGAATGACTTTGAACTAATGATTATAATATGAACTGGCTCTTACATTCTTCCAATGGCAGATTATCTTAGTATGAAATCCACTGATGATTTAAATATGTAATCCACATTAATGTTGTAGTCCTTTACCTCTGCTTGTCTCCATTGTGTGTTGTTTTATTTAAGGTATCTTAGGAGTAACATCTGAGACAAAGTTGATACTTGAAACATAAAAACTCAATGAAAGTGCAATCTCTGGGTAATATGAAGCACAGTAGGTAAATAATTGAAATCATAAACCATCTTGAACTGCTTATATTCACTATGGGTTATACTGCTAGTTTTAATTAATCTACTTTTTGCCATTCTTTCAGTATATAGTGTACATGCTTGGTCACTGGAGTCACTTATTAGTTGTGTGTAAATGTTCAGTTTGTATTGGTAGGTGCTCTCTGGGCTCAAGTTCATTCAGCCATGCTGAGGTCGCTGTGCATTTATCTTTATGTCTCTCTATATCTTTATACTCTCACCAGCTCCAGTATCATCAGGGCTTAAAAACACATTTCAACCACATAAACAGATCGAGGTCCATGAGAGCTATAAGCCAGCAATGTCTCAGCCCTGCCCCACATCTTTTATTCATCAAGGGGAAAGCCTGTTAAAACGTTGTCTATGCTGATTATAGCCAATTTGCCATTAGAGTCAAAACACCTGAATTATTCATAACTTTTGGTATTCCTCTTAACATAACATAAATGATAGTTTGAAAATACATTTAGTTTTGATTAAAGCCCAGCTGTAGTTGAGAACACTTCAGGACTTCCAAACTGCTCAGATATTAATGAACAGCCTGAAAGGTGAACCAATGAAAGTAACACTTTGGAAAATGTCATAAATACGCTTGCAAAAGTGCATTTGTTTTGATAAAATGTTTACTGTTAGGGAATGGGAGTTAGGGCTGAATTAGTCTTTTGTAAGCAAAATGTAAATGATCTCTTTGCATATTGGAGCCACACAGTAGAATTACAAGTCATTAGTCCAGATGGTGTTATGGAAGAAAAAACATGGAAATATATATATTTAAATTGTAATGCTTAATTTGTCTTTTAGTTCTAATATTTTTACAAACTGAAATATTATTGACAGCTTTCAATGTCACAAAATGTTTCTGTACTGTCTCTAAAAATAAAAAGTCCTTTACAGGACCAAACTTTTTTTTTTTTTTTTTTTACAAAGATAATTGGGGGCTCGTCCGGGATTTGAACCTACAACCTCTCACAAAAATCTCCCAAACTTTTAATAAAAGACAAACCAAAGAAAATATATCTGTCCACAACTCCTACATTTAATGGATTTAGCCCTGGATGCTAAAAGTGACGTAACATGCTTGCAACACTGTTCTCACTCTGCTGCAGAAAGGACTAGCATACAGAACGCACCTCCCAGCGACCCCTCATAAGGGTGAGACCCCCTCTAAGAATTATGGGTAATTTTTTTTCAGGTGAACCCCGCCCTCCCCCAGAATGCAATTTCAACCATAAGCACCCCTGAGAATTATAAGAGCCTGCCCAAGTCGAGTGTCCTGGCGGCGCTGGGACTGACCAGAACCTCACAACTGGTCTATTGAACTGGGTATTTTAAAAATACAAAATATTTAAAAATATATAAATATTAAGGTAATGGTAAATTTTTTTTTTTTAAAGTGCCATTTTTATTTTATTTTTATCTAATTTGTAGAAGTGCTTGCCGGTCTGTCCAAATTGATCAGCTGAAGGGGATATGGAAATATATGTCAATAGGATTCTGGTTTTTGAACCAGAAACTGCTTTACTATTAAGTTAAAAAATTACAATGAGTCCTTTTTTAAGCTATTTCCTAACCCATTTGGCAGCTTTTAAATACTCTAAAGCAACCTACCATTATTCATAGTCTACTTTTTGCCAGTATACAGGTATGTGTTCCCTGGGAATGGAATTTTCTGCTGTTGTTTTAAAAGATGCCGTAAATGACATTAGAAGACACATTTTATATCTGTCATATTTCACCATAGTGCATATTCTTATGCATACTGCAAATTCATTGAATAAAAATCAGACTGACAACTTGAACACCAGCACAATGTGATCCAGATATCTTTGAAAGACGCAGGGACTGATGTGTCAACATGAACAAAGGAAGGTCCACACAGAAAGCAATCCCATAAAGCCAAGAAAACAACAGCTGTCAGATCTTGGTCAGAAGAGAGGGATCAAGATGTTTTGGCCACATGTGAAGGATGCGCAGGAGTTATGGGTCAGCTGTTTGAGGTGATGCCACGTGGTTAATTTGCTCATCTGGTTGCCCCGGGATGTTTTAGAGGAAATCTAGGCCATGTCATCTGTGCACACATACTCCCCTGGTGCACTGCTTGATGATTACCAAGTTAAACACACACTTGTGTTGGCTTGGAAAAGAGTACTGCATCTGTGCTAACATGACTACACACACACACACTGTCAATCAAAAGAGTGAGAAAACATCAAGCAGACATCCTTGCCTCTTAGTTGTCCTCTGCGTTGCATCATTGTCTCTTGGGTTCTCCTCTGAATTTTGCACACTTACATCTGAAGCACTTAAGATTTGCAAACATCACAGCTCAGTGGATGGTAACCAATCCTACAGTAACTACAGTTACACACGATTAAAGAGTTATTTCACCATGTGAACAGTAAGAATGGGGGTATAAGTAAAAAAAAAAAGACATAAAAATACATTTTAAAGGAATAGTTCACCCCAAAATAGTCAATTCCATTTGGTTGGAATATAGCACATGATACTTATTGGTTCATTGGTGTCCTTTTTGTCTTCATTCATTGTAATTGCATGGAAATGGGTGAACAGTTTTACAAACCATGTTTAAAAAACACATTTATTTCACATTTTACATTATTGCAGCACCTCTCTTCCCAGACTATCAGTAACACTCTGTTTAGTTCCGGTCTCTGGCTATGTTCACATTGTCAGTTCAAATCCAATTATTTGTGTATCTAATTGGAATCTGATCTAAATTATTGACTGCTCACACTGTGTATCGCAACTGTTCGGATCTGATTTGTGTGTCCCGTGGTGCTCTTTCATTTTCCGGAATATCTGCATTGGTTTCTATGGCAATGACGTCGCATTTTTTTCATCTCACTTTTTTATTTTTTATTTTATTATTATTATTTGCATATGCCTTGGGCAGGAATTATTTAAATGAGGAATATTGTGATGTTTTGCATTCCTGGAAGAAAACTCAAATCTACAATTGAGGTGTTTCAGAAACTGTGCCTACTGATAGACAGAATAACTCCCTTTAGAGTGGACTTTGTAACTTCGCAGACCTTTTTCAATGCTCAAACAGCAACATTACACACTAAAGAATCTTGAAAATGTAAAAAAGCATAGGCTAACAGGATTTAAAATTTGTCCTTTTGTGTTTTACATAAGACATTCATTTTTGGTGAACTAATCCTTTATCTTCCCTTTTAACCTCACACAGCAATAAAAATGAATGACGCAATGGACAGACAGCCTGCGAAATAAACCTTGTAATTTGGAGCACAGCTGGAACAGACATAAAGCGTTACACTGAGATAATATCACTTCATGATGTAAGATGTAAGGAGAGCAGTTGTTTTTTTCTTTTCTGTTGATGGATAGCTCAGAAAATACTCGTCGATTCTATGAGCACAAAAGCACCTGAGCGCTTTCAATCTGAGTAGGTGTGCTCTTGGTTGCTTGGTTTTAAGGATAAAGAGGCTTAAGCAAGCAGGCAATGACACAGACACTTAGTTATTGTTGGGGCTCATTTAGAGGTGCATCAATCAGCCCTGGGCTGTGATTCTGACCACTAGTCTGCTAGATAATTCACCCTCATGCAGTGTAAGGGAACTGACAAATGTACACACCATTGTACTCACAAAAAATGCATGTACAGTACACATTTAATTTAATTTAATAGAAACAAACCTTGTTGTATTATTTTAATTTAATACTGTGAAGCTGCTTTGATCCAATCTGTATTGTGAAAAGCGCTATACAAATATACTTGACTTGACTTGACATTTGTATGTCCATAACTACAGATACACACAGTACAAGAAGTTACTTCGCATTGAATTAGTCAAATCTAACCTTATTTAAATTACTTGATTTAATTGTATTTGCATTTTGCACACATACATGCCATGAACAGCTTTTGAATGGCATCTTTTATGCTATATGTAGCACTTATTTGGTTAATTTTCTTTTTTAAATTTTCTGTAGTTTAACACTGCTGCATTGACTGAACAGTACTAAATAATTATAATTGTTATATCTATCTATCTATCTATCTATCTATCTATCTATCTATTGTATATTATCTATCTATCTATCTATCTATCTATCTATCTATCTATCTATCTATGTTTAAATGAACAAATGAACACATGGACCATGTTTAATGAACACACCATGGTTTGAGTAATTCATTTTATGCTGATCTTCATTGCACTTGTAAGGGGTTTTTAAATGAAAATGTTGAAAAATCTAAATGTGCCCACCCAAGTGTTTCTGACAAAACAAAAGATGAAAAGGATTACAATTAATTTTCTCAGATTGCATAGTCAGTGCAATTAACTTCACCCGATTAATGCGTAATT
>NW_028118070.1:0-7500 GCF_965113295.1 Leuciscus leuciscus
CTGTTATAGTGATGTGTTTGACAAATAAAGTATGCTACTGACATGGTTTGAAGCTATTGCTATCTAATTTATGATCTTCAAACATCTTAAATACACACATGTAGACCAGAGAAATCAAAATGTTCTTATGGGAACCCCTTAGCTAACTCTATTTTGTGATCTCTGTAATTAGCAAAACTTGTGTATAGCCCTGATTATTTCTATTAACTTTCCAGTAAATTATGCAATCTGAGGAGCTTTGCGTGGTCTCGTCTCACTATACTGCTCTCTTTTCAGCCAGAGCAACAGAGGGAGCTCACGGACAGAAGACTGAAGTTTTAATGTAATTAATGACATATGTAGATGTATGGAAAAATATGGACTTTAAGAAATCCTTTATCATCAGAGGAACAGGGAAAATATAGATGTATAGAGGAGCAGGGATGATGCTGCAAGGATGATTTTTTTAGGCAATTTTTCCCCCCTCGACAAAAAGCTAGAAGCATTTTCCTATTGGCTTTTGGATTATTGCTGAAAATACCCTTACAAGAAGTATACTTCAAGACAGTTCATTTTATAAAGTATACTTAAAGCTGCCGTCGGCAACATTTTTTTGATCATATTCAGTGTAATCGACACTATAATCCGACAGAACAACATAAATAAGGTGGTTTTAGAAAAAAACCCGAGCTTCTAACTCCACCTGGAGCGTGTTATTTGTTTTGCAAAAATCCAGCGCTCCCGCTTCATATGGTCCAATCAGCGCAGGGGGGTGTGAGATCTGACTGTCAATCACAGGTCGTGCACACGCCACAGATCCCCCCTCACTCGCGCACGTTAATATCACATGCACACGCCACGCCTGAAGTTCGCCTGGAGATTGCATGAAGCGTGATGGCGGAGAGAAAATCTACTAACAAGCTTCCAATTCCTCGGTTATTGCTATTTATGGATAGATTAGCCAGGGCAGCCTACCTCCGAGTCCATGGTGTTGATAGATGCTGAAGAGACGGACGCGTTCACAGAAAATCAGGTACACACGCACAGTGACGCACTGACGAGCACGAGCTCGATGGGAGGGTGCTCGCTGGTAGTGGGGAGGGGCATGAGAGTTGTAAACATTCAAAATTTTGGCTAATCGACCCAATCTGCCAGACTTGCCGACGGCAGCTTTAAGTAATGTTCAAGTATATTTTAAGTATACTTTGTGTAGTAAGTATACTAATGTCAATGTACTAGTAGTAAACTTGTAAGTGTACTATTTCAATACTGCTTGAGACTAAATTGACCCAATTTAGTATATAAAAAGTTTTCGATTAAGTGTACTATAAGTGTGTAAGGCCTGCCTACCGGTCCAATGGCGATTTCCAATAGAGTGGCAGAAGGTTTCTGTGCGTTCGGTCTTTTCAGCGTGGTTGTTGAAGTGGTCATTAAGTTTTCACTACCAAAGTTCACTCTAAAAACAGTTTTTTTCTTTACTCAACTTTTTGAGTTCTCAATTTCCACTGCCTCAATTAAGTTGCATTTACTGAAACAAACAAAAAAATGTTTTAAAGGGCAGATCATCTGAATACTTCATTTTTTGTATTTTAACCCCTTCCTCATCACCCCCAATTTTGGCAAGTGCTGTATACATGACATACCCACAATAAAAAGGTTACTGATCATAAGTAATTCTGAATAGAAACATAACACACATACATTTAGAAAGCCAACCCTTGAGAGTTTATAGTTCAAGACTCAAAATTAACCAGACTGTTATTAATATTGAGATATATAAGCTCAAACATATTTTGAACTACAATAATCCGGGATCACCAGTGATCCCTGACAGGTAAGGGGTTTTTAATGGTAAAAGACTATGAAAGATAATGCTACGAAAAAACATGTTAATTGGTTAAAGTCATGTTCCCTTACTATACATGTTATAATGAGAGATAGAGGACCAAAAAGCGAGATTCACAATAATTCAGTCTTTAATGGAAATGAGAAACGAATCACTGAATCAAACATAAATCTTCTCAGGAAAAAACAGAAAACTTCGCTTTGTAGAAATCAACGTAAACTGCAGGCAGCAGATAATACTGGAACTCAGGATGCGCAGCAGGGCGTCAGGCGAAGTTGGACTCCGAGTGGAGACTGTAGTGAGAGGCGAAGTCCGCCGAGAGAGAAGGTACCGTAGACTGGACACCGCGTCTGTTCAGGAACCCAGCGTCTGAATTGGCAGGGCAGAGTTCAGTGAGCCAGCAAGAGAATGGATGAGTATACTGACTCGAGGAGAGGCTTCCACACGAACCACACAGGACAGGACAGGACAGGACAGGACAGGAAAGGACAGGACAGGACTCGATTCGTTTTGGCAAGAAGGGTAAGAGAAGCGACTTCAGCATTAGATAGCTTGGAATAAACTGACAAAGGGGCAGAGAAAGAGAGGGTTAGAAATAGCAGGAAACATCAGGAGGGAAGGAGAAACAGGTGAGATGATAGAGTGGAGATTAAGGGTAAATGGGAACAGCTGGGACTGATGAGAACGGGGTGATGGTGTAGTGTGAGATGTGGCCACAAGAGGGAGACAGAGAATGAAGGAACCTGGATCATGACAGTACCCCCCCCCCCCCTCAACGAGCGCCTCCTGGCGCTCCCGAGGAGGAGAGCTGGCGAGAGCGGAGGAAATCATCAATGAGCGAAGGGTCCAGGACGTCCCGGGAGGGTACCCAGCTTCTCTCCTCCGGCCCAAACCCCTCCCAATCGACTAAGTATTGGTGACCACGACCCCGGCGGCGCATATCAAGGATGCGGCGAACCCTGTAGACAGGAGAGTTATCCACACGAACGGGTGGGCAGACAGGACGAGAAGGCGCACGCACGACGGGCTTAATATGCGAAACGTGGAAAACAGGGTGGACCCGACGGAGATAGGATGGAAGACGAAGTCGTACCGCGACAGGATTTATGATCTTGATAATACGAAAAGGCCCGATAAAGCGGGGCGCCAACTTGCGGGAATCAGAAAGCAAGGGCAGGTTCGCGGTGGAAAGCCAAACGCGTTGCCCACGAAGGTAGCGCGGACTCTTGACTCGACGTTTATTGGCAGTGATGCTCATGCGAGTGTTAGAGCGACGAAGTGCAGTTCTAACCCTCCTCCAAGTGCGCTTACAACGGTTAATATGGGCTTGAACTGACGGTGAATTAGATTCAGTTTCCTGAGACGAAAACAAAGGCGGTTGATAGCCGAGGCAGCAGTGAAAAGGCGAAAGACCTGTGGCAGAGGATGGAAGAGAATTGTGCGCATACTCTGCCCAGGCCAGCTGCTCAGACCACGACGCGGGACAACGGTGAGCTAGGCTGCGCAGAATGCGGGCGACAATTTGATTGGCGCGCTCGGCTTGCCCGTTGGTTTGAGGGTGAAAACCCGACGAGAGGCTAGCAGTAGCCCCGATGAGACGGCAAAACTCTTTCCAAAAAAAAGCGGAGAACTGCGGACCTCTATCAGAAACCACGTCAGTGGGAAGACCATGTATCTTAAAAACATGATCTACCATAATTTGGGCTGTCTCTTTGGCAGAAGGAAGTTTAGTGAGTGGAATGAAACGAGCAGATTTAGAAAAACGATCGACAACTGTTAGGATGACCGTATTGCCAGCTGACGAATGAAGCCCGGTAATAAAATCAAGCGCGATATGAGACCAGGGGCGGGCTGGTACAGGCAATGGTCGAAGCAAACCCGCCGGAGGAGAGTTACTGGTCTTGGTTTGAGCGCAAGTAACACACGAGGCGATAAAACGACGCGTATCGCGCTCAATAGTAGGCCACCAGAAACGTTGACGAATGAAAGCAAGAGAGCCCCGCACGCCGGGATGGGCAGACAATTTGGACGAGTGTCCCCACTGGAGGACAGCGCGGCGAACGGACGTGGGCACAAAAAGGAGATTCTTAGGGCAGTTACGCGGCACGGAAAACTGAGATAATGCGCGTCTGACCAACCTCTCGATTCCCCACACAGTAGCACCCACAACACGACCGGGAGAAATAATAATCTCAGGGGTTACGGCTGCGGTGGGGGAGTCGAAGAGGCGAGAGAGAGCATCAGGCTTGACATTCTTTGAACCGGGACGAAAAGAGATGGAAAAATCAAAACGTGTAAAAAACAGAGCCCAACGGGCTTGACGGGCGTTGAGTCTTTTAGCCGAACGTATGTATTCTAAATTTCGATGATCCGTCCATACGACAAAAGGAACGGAAGAGCCTTCTAACCAATGTCTCCATTCGCCGAGCGCCAACCGGATGGCGAGCAGTTCACGGTTGCCTACATCGTAATTTCGTTCGGCGGGCGCGAGACGGTGAGAGTAAAAGGCGCAGGGATGTACTTTTCCGTCTGCAGAGGAGCGTTGAGAAAGTACGGCCCCGACCCCGACCTCCGAGGCATCAACTTCGACAATAAATTGTTTCGAGACGTCGGGAGAGAGTAAGATAGGAGCGGAAGTGAAAAGAGTCTTTAGCTGATCAAAAGCAGCTTGAGCTGTTTCTGACCATCTAAAGCGGGACTTGACAGATGTCAGAGCCGTGAGGGGCGCGGCAACTTGGCAAAAATTTCGTATGAAACGACGATAAAAGTTGGCAAAGCCAAGAAAGCGTTGAAGCGCAACACGAGAATCAGGAACGGGCCATTCGGTGACCGCTCGGACCTTAGCCGGGTCCATATTGATTCCTTCTGCAGAAATGACTGAGCCCAAAAACGTGACCGACGGAACATGAAACGAACATTTCTCAGCTTTGACAAAGAGTCGATTTTCTAACAGACGTTGGAGAACTCGACGAACGTGTTGGACATGGACTTGGAGTGAGGGAGAGAAAATGAGAATGTCATCGAGATAGACAAAGACAAAAATATTTAGCATATCTCGTAAGACATCATTGATAAGAGCTTGGAACACGGCGGGGGCGTTGACCAGCCCGAAGGGGAGGACCTTATATTCAAAGTGACCGAGGGGCGTGTTAAAGGCGGTCTTCCATTCGTCACCCTCTTTGATGCGGACTAAATGATAGGCGTTACGAAGATCGAGTTTGGTAAAGATCTTAGCTCCCTGTAAGATTTCAAAGGCTGACGACATTAAAGGCAAGGGATAACGGTTCTTGATAGTAATCTCGTTCAGCCCTCGGTAATCGATACAGGGACGTAACGAACCGTCCTTCTTTTTGACAAAGAAAAACCCTGCACCGGCAGGTGACGAGGAAGGCACAATAGTACCGGCGTTGAGGGAATCGGACAGATAATTCTCCAGCGCCTCCCGTTCAGGAGCCGATAGAGAATATAATCTGCCGCGCGGGGGCGTGGTCTCCGGGAGAAGGTCGATACTACAATCGTAAGGACGATGGGGGGGAAGAGAAGTGGCCCGGGCTCGACTAAAGACCTCCCGCAGATCGTGATAAACCTCCGGGACTCCAGACAAATCACCGGGTTCTTCCTGAAAAACAGATACAGAGGAAACAGGAGGAACAGCAGAGGTTAAACACTCAACATGACAAGACAACTTCCACGACAAAATAGAACCATCAGACCAATTAATTTGGGGATTGTGTAGTACTAGCCAAGGATGACCGAGTACCACAGGAGTAAAGGGGGAATGAAAAATAAAAAAATAAATTGTTTCCTTGTGATTTCCTGAGACGGTAAGCGTCAGAGGCACAGTCTTCTGCTTTATTCTAGGGAGGACGCTACCATCAAGGGCATAGAGAGGGGTGGAGTCTTTTAAGTCTATGAGGGGAATACCTTGCTTCCGAGCCCACAACTCATCGAGGAAATTCCCCTCTGCCTCCGAGTCAACCAGAGCCATGCAAGAGACAGACGAGACGGGCCACCGAAGAAGTGCAGGAAGGGTTGTACAGGACTTAGATGGAGAGTTCCTAGACATCGCGCTCGCCAGTAACCCTCCGTCTACTGACGAGCTCTGGCTTTTACCGGACAATGAGTGACAAAGTGATTTGCTGAGGCGCAGTACATGCACAGACGGTTGGTGATGCGTCGCTCGCGTTCCTTGGAAGAAATTCGAAGACCACCAAGTTGCATGGGCTCAGAGTCTGTGTCAGAGGCAAGAGGAGAAACGGCCGAGGAGGAAGTAGGAAAGCGAGCGGCTTCGGTCCGACGTGCTCTGTGGCGCAGGTCAAACCGCTTCTCAATTCGGATTGCCAGATCGATGAGAGCATCGAGTCGAGCAGGCACCTCGCGCATGAAGATCTCGTCCTTGAGATCAGGATTCAACGCTTCCAGAAAGCGCGCCACCAGCGCCGGCTCATTCCACCCGCAGGACGTGGAAAGGGTGCGGAACTCTATAGAAAAGTCAGTAACGGAACGCCTTCCCTGGCGAAGGGACGAAAGGAGTCGTGAAGCTTCCTCCCCGTGGGCTGACCGGTCAAAGACACGGATCATCTCTTGTTTGAAGAGTGTGAAGTCGAAGACGCATTCACCTTCTGCCTCCCAGTGGGCCGTTCCCCATTCCCGAGCTCGTCCTGCGAGGAGGGAGATTACGTAGGCGACCTTGGCTCGGTCCCGAGCGTAAGTGGCAGGCTGTAACGAGAAAACCACCTCGCACTGGGTAAGAAAGGAGCGGCACTGAGTTGGCTCACCGGAATAGACAGGAGGATTGTTGACGCGTGGTTCGGAAACCTCACGGATCTCAGAGGTGGACGGCTCGTGCCGAATCTGACGAACCCGCTGTGTGAGATCGGCCATCTGGCTAGCGAGGGAGTCAACAGCCTGGCGAGCGGTGGATATCTCCTGCTCGTGTTTCCCCAACATGGCACCTTGAAGCTCAACTGCCGCTTGAAAAGGATGGCTGCTCGCTTGGTCCATAACTGGTCAGTTTATTCTGTTATAATGAGAGATAGAGGACCAAAAAGCGAGATTCACAATAATTCAGTCTTTAATGGAAATGAGAAGCGAATCACTGAATCAAACATAAATCTTCTCAGGAAAAAACAGAAAACTTCGCTTTGTAGAAATCAACGTAAACTGCAGGCAGCAGATAATACTGGAACTCAGGATGCGCAGCAGGGCGTCAGGCGAAGTTGGACTCCGAGTGGAGACTGTAGTGAGAGGCGAAGTCCGCCGAGAGAGAAGGTACCGTAGACTGGACACCGCGTCTGTTCAGGAACCCAGCGTCTGAATTGGCAGGGCAGAGTTCAGTGAGCCAGCAAGAGAATGGATGAGTATACTGACTCGAGGAGAGGCTTCCACACGAACCACACAGGACAGGACAGGACAGGACAGGACAGGACAGGACAGGACAGGACAGGACAGGACTCGATTCGTTTTGGCAAGAAGGGTAAGAGAAGCGACTTCAGCATTAGATAGCTTGGAATAAACTGACAAAGGGGCAGAGAAAGAGAGGGTTAGAAATAGGAGGAAACATCAGGAGGGAAGGAGAAACAGGTGAGATGATAGAGTGGAGATTAAGGGTAAATGGGAACAGCTGGGACTGATGAGAACGGGGTGATGGTGTAGTGTGAGATGTGGCCACAAGA
>NW_028118070.1:12500-20000 GCF_965113295.1 Leuciscus leuciscus
GCCCGCCACCCCCCTCTGACTGGCCCCCCAGCCCATCTGCCCCCCACTACTTGAAACGGCCCTATGAGGCAATCCCCAAAAGTCGTCATGGCCTATTTTTTTTTTAATTGCTTTTTGGAAAATAACAACATGTCTGCATCTGGTATTTTGTTGATTTTTTTCAGTTACATTTTTTTGAATTTTCCGAATTTTCGTCACCTGACATGTTCGAGATCAAGCAGTGACAGACAATGCACGCGCACAGAACTGTCAGATAACTGTCAGTGTTCAGGAAGTTTGGTGACCCCTGGTCTAAACATTTGCCAAAATTATAACTTTTATTATTAAAAAACAAACAAGCAAGCTCAGCCCAAGTGAGAAAAAGTAACGCAAAAGTAATGTAACACATTACTTTTCATAAAAAGTAACTAAGTAACGCAATATTGTAATGCATTACTTTTAAAAGTCACTTTCCCCAACACTGCAGACACGTTACACACTCACATCGCACGGGCCGAACCGGGTCTCTCCACAGAACTAGCTTACCTTGTTCAGAGGGAGCAATGTTGCTAAGCAACACAGGACACATCCACAGTAACCACGGTGACAGCGCCATTATAACGACAGAGGAACGGACAAGGTGAAAGCGGCGAGACAGTCTCCTTGTAGAGTCAGATGAACCTGGAGAGAGAGAGGCAGTTAACAGAGAGACAGTGTGTGTGTGTGTGTGTGTGTGTGTGTGTGTGTGTGTGTGTGTGTGTGTGTGTGTGTGTGGAGTTCAGAGGACTGAGTCAATTCATTCCAGAGATACACAGACAGAGAAGATGAACATGAATGAGATGAGAGTAAAACTCAGAACTCCTGCCACATCGCTGGATCACTGTTTCAGGTTACAGCCGAACCCGCTAATAGGGGTGGTTGATTATGATTTCACTTTTCTAACTTTAGTTAGTGTGTAATGTTGCTGTTTGAGCATAAACAACATCTGCAAAGTTACAACGCTCAAAGTTAAAAGCAAAGGAAGACAATTTTTTTAAAGGAACACTCCACCCATTTGCATTAAGCTTTGCATTGTTAGAAACCCAGTCATACTATTGAATGGTCGTGCAACACTCTCTCATTTTCCCCTGAGACGGGAGAAACCCGTATTTACCTCTTAACACTTCCTCCCACAATGACGCAAAAATCGTCATTTTGCGTCATTGTAGGAGGAAGTGTAAGAGGGGGTGGATTTCTGTTGAGACTACAAGCACTAGTTCCCACCCTTTCAAACCCGCCCATAGGGGGTTGGACCTAATGCGCTAACAGACCTATCACAGATCAGTGCCAGTGCGTTTGATTTCCAATGCCATCCTCTTTTTCCCCGACATGTCCAGCCGTCGAGATTGTCCAAAATGTCCGGGATTCGGCTTTTGCTTCTGCGGTCGCCATTCATTGTTTACATGCACACCTTTTGTTTCAATCTAACTGAATTCATTCCGATTGGTGAATCTGAATGTAGTGTTTACATGAACGCTAAACAAGTGATCGGTTGATGTGCGTTTTAACATTGCTAAGAAAATTCCCGCTCCTCCGTGAGAGATAGGAGACCGGTGCGTCTCAGTAATCACGCCACCGGCCTCGCGCCGTTCTCCCGCGGCCCTCAGCCTCGTCCTGCTCGCCACAGTAAACATAATGAAAGCCGAATCCCTGACATTTTGGGCGATCTCGAAATCCAGGGCAAACTCATCACGGAGACTCGCTAGTAGCTTAGCTTTGTTGTTGTCAACTGCCCTCTCTTACCAGTAGGCATGGCTTGGGAGTGGCCTCCTAGGGCAGCGAAGCAAGTGCATTCTGGGAGTTGTTGTCTTTCATCCACATAAGCCAAAAATACATTTTCTGGCTTTTCTTAGTCTAGAAAGCTCCAAATTCAAAAATAATTTCACATTTCTTCTACATAAATGACCTATTTTAAATACACATTCATCTTTCCAGAGGTAAAGTGTCCCTTTAAGGACTACAACAAACGGCAGGAAGGGACTACACGACATTCCTCTCGGGATAGTGACATCACCAACCCCAATGTTTACATAAACCCCGCCCCCGGAACACGATTTATAGATTATCAAGACAGAATATGCTAATCAAAGACTAGAAGATAACTACACATAAGCTACATAAATTCATCAACAAACCATTCAGAAATGTTGCCACTTCTTCTTGAGTCTCTCCATCTTTCTAACTCCAGTTTGAACATAAAAGGCTAAACGTTTGATACATTTTCAGTGCATGTCTGTGTGAAGTAATCAAAGCTGCTAAGGACCAGAGCTCTTGAAGCTCCGTCCTCTGTGCCGGGAGCAGCAGCTCATTTGCATTTAAAGGGACAGACACAAAACTAGACGTTTTTGCTCACTTTAACATGCTATATAAAAATATCTGTGGGGTATTTTGAGCTAAAACTTCACATACACACTCTGGGGACATCAGAGATTTATTTTACATCTTGTGAAAAGGGCAGTTTTTGTGTTACCCAGATCCTGGGTCAGACGTAACAACCCAATGTTTGCGTACTTTTCTTGTGTTACTCAGATCCTGGGTCAGACGTAACAACCCAGTGTTTGGGTAGTTTTTGTGTTACTCAGATCCTGGGTCAGATGTAACAACCCAATGTTTGCGTAGTTTTCTTGTGTTACTCAGATCCTGGGTCAGACGTAACAACCCAGTGTTTGGGTAGTTTTTGTGTTACTCAGATCCTGGGTCAGATGTAACAACCCAATGTTTGCGTAGTTTTCTTGTGTTACTCAGATCCTGGGTCAGACGTAACAACCCAGTGTTTGGGTAGTTTTTGTGTTACCCAGATCCTGGGTCAGATGTAACAACCCAGTGTTTGGGTAGTTTTAGTGTTACTCAGATCCTGGGTCAGACGTAACAACCCAGTGTTTGTGTAGTTTTAGTGTTACCCAGATCCTGGGTCAGACGTAACAACCCAGTGTTTGGGTAGTTTTTGTGTTACCCAGGTCCTGGGTCAGATGTAACAACCCAGTGTTTGGGTAGTTTTAGTGTTACTCAGATCCTGGGTCAGACGTAACAACCCAGTGTTTGGGTAGTTTTTGTGTTACTCAGATCCTGGGTCAGATGTAACAACCCAATGTTTGCGTAGTTTTCTTGTGTTACTCAGATCCTGGGTCAGACGTAACAACCCAGTGTTTGGGTAGTTTTTGTGTTACCCAGATCCTGGGTCAGATGTAACAACCCAGTGTTTGGGTAGTTTTAGTGTTACCCAGCTCCTGGGTCAGATATAACAACCCAGTGTTTGGATAGTTTTAGTGTTACCCAGATCCAAGGCTTTTTGCGCCCTCTTCAGGAGAGAGCAGTGCAGCTCCTTCAAATTGGTGCATGTCTTCGGTAAAATACAGGTTTGAGTAAATGTTATTTTATCTAAACACGTTATTGTTCTGTATATCGCTTAATTTTATGCAAAGCAACATACAGGCGCGCGATGTGAGTCGCCTAAACAAGTGTTGCATCGATCTTTTTCACGTGATGGAAACGCCGGATGCCTAGAATAAAATTTTATGATTTTATTCAAAAAGATACAGAAAATAAATAAAATAAAATGTAAATAAAATATGTTCTCAGAACTGTGCACTGATTGTATATGGACAGTTTGTGGAGCTGTAGCCGCATATTTCTTCTATGAGTGAAACGCAGGGCGGGGTGTGAAGTTAGAAGTTCCCCCGCTGAACATGGTCAATTACACTTGAATTACTTCTAAATGTTTACATTTTTACTTCTAATATTTGTTAAATGCGCTTAAATGTTGGCAATATATATAAAAATATCTATATTAAAAATGATATAAAATATACTATACTGTGAAATACGATTGAAAATAAAGGAATTATCATGCAAGCCAGTCAATGTATCGAGTATTTTTTTTAAAGTTTAGAGGATTTAAATGAATCCATAGACATTAATTAATGTATAAAGAAAAGAAAAGAAAAAAAAGGAAAAAAAATAGTACTATAGTAAAAATTAATCAACTATGCTGGGTTAAATAAACAACCCAATTTGCTGGGTAAAATGAACCCAACATTTGTCCTGTCCTATATTTACCCAGCCCCTGGGTTGAAAACAACCCAAAAACCCAGTGTTTTTAGAGTGCTGTGAGGAAGGTCAGGGCTTATTATGATGGCTGTGTTTATCGACGCATCTATTGATCATCAGGCTCCAATACTGTCATAGCAGTAGGTGTTTTCTGCAGAGATGATCATAACATCAGAGGGAACAGCAGTTGAGCGAGCGGCTCAATATCACGTTCAGGTCACGCCACAGGCTGATCACGCCAGAGGCCTGAACGCAGACCTGCAGCCTCATGAACAAGCCTCCACCTCCACACTGTCATATACAGCTCATTCCTCATTTAAACATTCCCTGTTTTTTACAAGAGCTTTAGAGGTCATGCACATACACAGTAGAGACCAAAAGTGTGTCCCGAAGGGAGTTTGTATGTTTTTAATGACCCTACAAGTTTGATTAAGCCATCAAAATATAAGGAAAATATTTTATATTCTTTACTGTTTTGTTCTTCCCTCATATTCAAAATATTTAAACTTGGTTAAGGTGTTTATCTGACCAAATTATTTGGCATTAAAAGGCAAATTACAGCTACAGGTTTTATTTTACAATGCAAAAAACAAATTGTAGAAAAACAAAAAAGCTCACAAGAAAAAGCAAACATTTACTACAGCATTATAAGTTATTAATATTTCATTGGTTGTCTCTTGTTTTTGCATCGGTTATTTTTATTTTTTTTATGACAGTCTGGACAAAAATGATGTCGCACAATTCATATTATCACAAAATAAAACAATCGACTGCAAGCACAACAACTACGCAATATGCTTACAAAATTTCAAACAAATTTGTTATAATATTTAAATAAAGTGTAAAGTATGCCAGACATCACTTTTATCCTCTACTGTACATACAGGGTATATATTTATATATATATATATATATATCGCGCTATATAGACAGACTTTAACATTGTCCATGGTTCGTAAAAATTCTGTCATAATCTATTATCACCATCATAGCTACACGATTCTGAACAGACAACTAAACAAAATAACATGATTTACTAGAGGTTCTGACAAAATGTTAATTGCTGCAGTCTATTTAAAATAAATGAATTATTTAATATATTCTGAATCTAAATAAATTATTTAAAAAATATGACTCACTCATTACTAGATGAATCAGTGTTTTTTAAACGAATCTCTTGAATGAATTCCTGACAAATAAAAATGTTAACTCACTTGTCGCCACCTACTGGTGTAATAATGTAATTGATACAAATATTTGGTGGTGGTGGCACAATGGATAAGACACATGCCTTTGGTGTGAGAGACCCGGGTTCGAATCCACTGTGAGACACCAATGTGTCCCTGAGCAAGACACTTAACCCCTAGTTGCTCCAGAGGCGTGCGACCTCTGACATATATAGCAATTGTAAGTCGCTTCGGATATAAGCGTCAGCTAAATGAATAAATGTAAATGTAAATGTAAATATTTGAAGTGTCAAGTTAAAGAGGCTACATGCGATTTTCTGAAATTTAAACTCGCGACTGACACCTGTGGCCAAAAAACGGAACTGCTCTTCCTTTCTGCTCGCTCTCGTACGTGCACACTTCACAAGTCATCCGCTGCAAAGAAGTCAACATTATGTTTACAGAGGTAAGAACAGTCAAATACATATATTGTTTGAGAAACTAAGTTTGTTTGCTGACAAGCGGTGGTGGCAGAGTGATCTGAAACGTTTAACATGAACGCGCTTGACGTCACATCCGCAGGCAGCGCGGGAAAAATCCGACCCGACAGAAAATAGGAAAAATAGGATACAGGCTTATAGGTGCACCCACTGTGAGCTGACAAGGTGTCAGTATGCTCATCAGGAGATGTTTGAGTCATAAATGGTCAAATAAAAAGGCTATTGTTACGTTTATTTTGGGGAAAAAAAGGCATATAGCCTCTTTAATTTCATGAGGTGATTTTCTCTATTTTGATCACTACAGTAGACACCAGTGTTTATATTCGAACTATAAACGTTTATGCCAATACTTGATTAAATGAATGATTGAAAGACAGAAATAATGATACTGTGTGGTAGAAAAGGCTGTTTGAGTTTAATATCTATCCATGACAACGGCTCTCTCTGGATCAGAACACAGATCTGAATGTTAACTGTGATTTTATCACAGGTTTAATAGACAGAGCCGAATCACTGTCATTTAGGAAACACCATAATGGTGAACAAACATTTTAAAACATTGGCATCTTAACCTCTGTTCATAGACGTCTGACAGAAATAAAGTCAGTCTGGTTAGTAATAAGTGAAGCTGGTATTGCTGTTTGTGTAGTTGTTTAATCCTTCTCTACTGAGATCTTCACAGATTTAATGTCTTCTTTTATCTTCAGTTGATTTCATCTAAAGCCTGGTTCACACGGGACGATTTTAAAATTGTCGGCCGATTTTCCAAACCTGAGAGACCCCACACACGGGGATAAAAAAATCACGGGTCTAACAGTTTTGGTCGTACAGTGTGTGGTGCGCAGCCATACGGCAAAATCAACACATCACACACGAACCGATTTGACTCCCGAGCATTCCCAGATCAGACGGGAAATCGCGCAAAATACCTCGAGATCAAACGTGACTTCAGAGTAAACAATCATGGCGGACGAAGAGGATGCAGTGGCAATAGTTTGTAGTTTGTTTTTAACCGAAAAAAAACGTTATCAAAAGAAAAGGCGATGATCTCTGACGTCCACCGGACTTTCTGGTGCGCCATGCCACCGGCTGTTTTGATTATATTTCCCGGTGTTTCCTCGCCACCTCGCTTTCTGATTGGCTACACTCCACAGTCCACAGGCTGCGTGCTCGGGGGACACCACACACGAGAAGAAATCGGGCCAAATAAATCCAACATGTTGGATATCCCCGATTTGAGATTGGAGCGGTCCCGACGTCCTTCCGAGCAGACGAGAGCAGCCTTAACACACCACACACGGCAGGAATATCTGATCAGATTATTTTACGATAATCGGAGCATCCTTAAGATTGTCGGAAGGGGTGAATCGGGGCTAAAATCGGCCTAATTATCCTGCCGTGTGAACCAGGCTTAAGACTGTGACTAAAAGTCAGTTGTAGTTCTTGTGTTTCTCTTTCCTTCAGTGATTCTGCTTGTTAACAGCAGGTGTTCATCACTAATGCTCAATCATCACTCAATCACTTAATTATCTCATTAACTTTAACACTGCTTCAGTGTTACTTTAACACTCTGTAGAGTGGGACCATATGTGCTCTGAGCAGTGTTGATTTAACACTGGGGAGTTTATTTTCCTTTAGTAGACCTTGCAAACATTAAATGAGTTTTACCGGATTCAGTGCATCTTGAACTTGTATTGTTGGAAATAAAAATAAAAGTGACTTGACTATTTCCACCACTTTCAGGGACGAAAAAAGCAGTACAGACAGAG
>NW_028118070.1:25000-27739 GCF_965113295.1 Leuciscus leuciscus
TGACTTACGCAAATAACACCTTCTACTTTAGTAGTGACAAAACACGAGAGACTGACACACCCTCACACACACACAAAAGAGAAAAACACATGATCAATTATTACAAACTATTAATTATTCCTGAAATGAGTGGTCACTGATATGGGTCGTTAAACAGCAGCCACTATAATGTGACATAAATCACACAATTGAATGATCGCAACTGAGATGTGCATTACATGTATCATGCATTAGCCAGATATTATAAATCATATATTGGGGAATTTGAATCGGTCACTAATTAAAATTGTATACATGCATTTTTGGTGTCAGAAATTAATTTGAATGAATTATTCCAAATCATAAATAAACATGACAATCATATCTCCTGTGTTCAGGGTTTATCCACCAGCAGAATGTATTTTTAATAAGGTTTAATTTAATTAAGGTTTAAATCAATATCAGTAAAATTGAAACTGATACTATGAACACATTCTTTAAACACATAAGATGTTATTGTATGATTATTAAAGATGAATTTGCCTTCAGGTGTAATTAAATGTCAAACTCTAATTAAAGTCCGGCTGTGCTGCACTTTCATGGATAAAAGACACGCTTTATACAGCGAGAACCGAGGAAACACTGTGTGTGTGTGTGTGTGTGTGTGTGTGTGTGTGTGTGTGTGTGTGTGTGTGTGTGTGTGTGTGTGTGTGTGTGTGTGTGTGTGTGTGTGTGTGTGTGTGTGTGTGTGTGTCTGAAGCGTTGTGATCAAAACACACTCACTCTCTCACATACACACACAAACACACACACACACACACACACACACACACACACACACTGAAAGCATGTTGTGAGAGAACCGTGGGCTCATCTATGTGTGTGTGTGTGTGTGTGTGTGTGTGTGTGTCTGAAGCGTTGTGATCAAAACCTGAGTGTGTCAAGCGCTCGCTGCTGGAGCGCTGAGAATCAAACACACCAGAACGCTTCATCTGGAGAGATTCCCGAGCATCAGAGAGCGTGTGTGTGTGTGTGTGTGTGTGTGTGTGTGTAATAATCAGGGTAGAGTAATTGCTATAATTCACCCTCATGCTGAGAAAACTCCTCTGTTCTGAATTCACCCTCTGTGTTAGAGACATAAACAAACACACCACTCTCATCAGCGCGCACAACACACACACACACACACACACACGACTGGGGAAACAGACACACCACTGCACTCCGTCTAAAAGTCAACCAGTTTTACTTCCGAATCGTGACGTATTTCAGCGTGAATCAGGATATAAGTTTCAGGAATCGATTGGTTGGTGAGAAAAACGAGAGATCGATGACGTCAAGTTAAAACATTGAGATGAAACATCACAAAAACAAACCTTTTCTTACACACACACACTTCTATTCACACACTGCATTCTGCTGCTGAAGATGAAACACAGCGTTACAGATAGTTGTGGTAAGATTTCCAGCATTGGCAGAGTTACTCATTAGCATAAAAGCATGCAAATATATAATTCATGTTTTCAAAAATAATTAAATATTATTTGTGTACTCTTAAATATTATATGTATGTCTGCCATCATGCATTTATATCGTATCACATATATGCACATATATATACACCATTTCGGACACACTTGACTGAATATGTTTCTCATAATTGTAAATTCTTTAGATCTAAAGGCTTTCGCTGAAACTCTTGAACAGCAGATCTGCAGAAAAACATAAACTGTGTTACTGTAACGCTTTCATCAAACACTATTGGTGACAGTCTCCCATCTCAACTCTACACTGATTTTAATTCGGTTGCATAATGCAGGAATAAATGACCGTCTAGACCGACTGCGTTACATTAAAGACATTAGGCAGACAGTCTCAGTCCAAGAAGACAGATTGAGAGATCAACACACATTTAAGACAATAGTGCAACACCAAACCTCAAAATGCACATATGTGACCCTGGATCACGTCACCAGTCTCGAGTCGCACGGGGATATCTGTGGCAATAGCCAACAATACACTGTATGGGTCAAAATTATCCATTTTTCTTTTATGCCAAAAATCATTAGGATATTAAGATCATGTTCTATGGAGATATTTTGTACATTTCCTACCGTAAATATATAGAACATGTATTTGTGTGAGTGAATGAAGCACAATCGTGAACATAAATGAACAACTTTAAAGGAGATTTTCTCAATGTTTCGATTTTTTTGCACCCTCAGATTCCAGATGTTCAACAGTTGTATCTCAGCCAAATATTGTCCTATCATAACAAACCACACATCAATGGAAAGCTTATTTATTCAGCTTTCAGATTAAGCATACATTAAAATTTCAAAAAATTGCCCCTTGTGACTGGTTGTGTGGTCCAGGGTCACCAGTACTGACTGTTCTCAGACAGGTTTCCCAAAGGCTGATGTTTAGAAAGCGTTGAAGGAAATCTGCTTAGGAATGACCTCTGCATGAATGATACACTGGGAAAAGAAGTATTTTCACCAACAAGAACAACAGAACCGCTGAGAAAGCAAAACGAGAAGGATACATAAATAATACCTATTTATTTAGCGCTATAAATATGACCACAAAACACTGGAGGATAAACGAAGCTCAGGGGTCAATGTCAATGTATTTATCTATTTATGAGTTATGAGTTCATTTTACACAGTGTTTCTTTACCTCGTGCAGAATCCACAGATATACCGCGTTTCAACAAACAAGTGACATATGAGATCATTTTCTGCTCTTCATCCGCTTGCT
>NW_028118069.1:0-27679 GCF_965113295.1 Leuciscus leuciscus
TATACATGGATGGATGGAGTGATGGATGGATGGATGGATGGATGGATAGATAGATAAATAGATAGATAGATGAATAGATGAATATATAGATACATGAGTTTAAACAACTTTTTGTTAAAAAAAAAAAAGTTTTTGTTTGAAAAAGTGAATGTTTTTAGGCCTGTGTTATACATGGATGGATGGAGTGATGGAGTGATGGAGTGATGGATGGATGGATGGATAGATAGATGGATAGATGGATAGATGGATAGATGGATAGATGAGTTTGATCGACTGTTTGTTCATATTTTTTTATTGTTTTGTGTTAAATATTGAAAGTAGTCTTTGGACTAATGGTTAGTTTGGGTTTAGGGTTAGTTTGAGGCTATGGTTAGGTTAGGGTTAAAATGGCATATAGGTAGGGAGGTAAAAACGACTTTCACCCTCATTAGTAACCACCCTCATTTGCATAAAGGGCATCTGATTGGCCGAATCTTAACTGTCCATATATCTGCAACGGTGTGTTTTATCTGTACGAAACTTGGTTTATATAGTAATTGATGTATGGCTAGTCGACTGGTGGTGGTTTGGTGCGCCTCTAGCGCCACCAGGTGTGTAGACACGGTACTGCACTTTATTTTTTAGATTTGTTTTTTTTTAACAGGGGTCTATTTTATAAATTGCTGTTGTATCTAGGGTTATTTTATATAGGGGTGGTCTATCCTGGTATATTTTGGGTAGGGTCTGTGTAGGTCCCGCCAGTGGTCAGTGTTTTTTGGTTTTGTTTTCTGTTTTTTTGTGCAGGTGGTGGGTAGGTTTAGCTGGTTAGGTGAGGTAGCGTGCCAGGCCTTTGGCCTTTGACCCTGCATCCATGCAGACGCCCTGACGCAAACTGAACTTGAGTTTTCCCCCAGCTGTTCACCTGTCAATGCAAAATGGTTGCATTTGCCGTGCATATCAGCACGAGTGCTGAAACAGCACCAATGCTGACAGGTAAGTGTCTATTTCTATAGATAGATTGATGGATGGAGTGATGGATGGATGGATGGATGGATGGATGGATGGATGGATGGATGGATGGATGGATGGATAGATAGGTACATGAGTTGAAACAACTTTTTGTTAAAAAAAATGTTTTTGTTAAAAAAAATGTTTTTGTTTGAAAAAGTGAATGTTTTTTAGGCCTGTGTTACATTGATGGATGGAGTGATGGAGTGATGGATGGATGGATGGATGGATGGATAGATAGATGAATAGATGAATATATAGATACATGAGTTTAAACCACTTTTTGTTAAAAAAAATATGTTTTTGTTTGAAAAAGTGAATGTTTTTAGGCCTGTGTTATACATGGATGGATGGAGTGATGGATGGATGGATGGATGGATGGATAGATAGATAAATAGATAGATAGATGAATAGATGAATATATAGATACATGAGTTTAAACAACTTTTTGTTAAAAAAAAAAAAGTTTTTGTTTGAAAAAGTGAATGTTTTTAGGCCTGTGTTATACATGGATGGATGGAGTGATGGAGTGATGGAGTGATGGATGGATGGATGGATAGATAGATGGATAGATGGATAGATGGATAGATGGATAGATGAGTTTGATCGACTGTTTGTTCATATTTTTTTATTGTTTTGTGTTAAATATTGAAAGTAGTCTTTGGACTAATGGTTAGTTTGGGTTTAGGGTTAGTTTGAGGCTATGGTTAGGTTAGGGTTAAAATGGCATATAGGTAGGGAGGTAAAAACGACTTTCACCCTCATTAGTAACCACCCTCATTTGCATAAAGGGCATCTGATTGGCCGAATCTTAACTGTCCATATATCTGCAACGGTGTGTTTTATCTGTACGAAACTTGGTTTATATAGTAATTGATGTATGGCTAGTCGACTGGTGGTGGTTTGGTGCGCCTCTAGCGCCACCAGGTGTGTAGACACGGTACTGCACTTTATTTTTTAGATTTGTTTTTTTTTAACAGGGGTCTATTTTATAAATTGCTGTTGTATCTAGGGTTATTTTATATAGGGGTGGTCTATCCTGGTATATTTTGGGTAGGGTCTGTGTAGGTCCCGCCAGTGGTCAGTGTTTTTTGGTTTTGTTTTCTGTTTTTTTGTGCAGGTGGTGGGTAGGTTTAGCTGGTTAGGTGAGGTAGCGTGCCAGGCCTTTGGCCTTTGACCCTGCATCCATGCAGACGCCCTGACGCAAACTGAACTTGAGTTTTCCCCCAGCTGTTCACCTGTCAATGCAAAATGGTTGCATTTGCCGTGCATATCAGCACGAGTGCTGAAACAGCACCAATGCTGACAGGTAAGTGTCTATTTCTATAGATAGATTGATGGATGGAGTGATGGATGGATGGATGGATGGATGGATGGATGGATGGATGGATGGATGGATGGATGGATAGATAGGTACATGAGTTGAAACAACTTTTTGTTAAAAAAAATGTTTTTGTTAAAAAAAATGTTTTTGTTTGAAAAAGTGAATGTTTTTTAGGCCTGTGTTACATTGATGGATGGAGTGATGGAGTGATGGATGGATGGATGGATGGATGGATAGATAGATGAATAGATGAATATATAGATACATGAGTTTAAACCACTTTTTGTTAAAAAAAATATGTTTTTGTTTGAAAAAGTGAATGTTTTTAGGCCTGTGTTATACATGGATGGATGGAGTGATGGATGGATGGATGGATGGATGGATAGATAGATAAATAGATAGATAGATGAATAGATGAATATATAGATACATGAGTTTAAACAACTTTTTGTTAAAAAAAAAAAAGTTTTTGTTTGAAAAAGTGAATGTTTTTAGGCCTGTGTTATACATGGATGGATGGAGTGATGGAGTGATGGAGTGATGGATGGATGGATGGATGGATGGATAGATAGATGGATAGATGGATAGATGGATAGATGGATAGATGAGTTTGATCGACTGTTTGTTCATATTTTTTTATTGTTTTGTGTTAAATATTGAAAGTAGTCTTTGGACTAATGGTTAGTTTGGGTTTAGGGTTAGTTTGAGGCTATGGTTAGGTTAGGGTTAAAATGGCATATAGGTAGGGAGGTAAAAACGACTTTCACCCTCATTAGTAACCACCCTCATTTGCATAAAGGGCATCTGATTGGCCGAATCTTAACTGTCCATATATCTGCAACGGTGTGTTTTATCTGTACGAAACTTGGTTTATATAGTAATTGATGTATGGCTAGTCGACTGGTGGTGGTTTGGTGCGCCTCTAGCGCCACCAGGTGTGTAGACACGGTACTGCACTTTATTTTTTAGATTTGTTTTTTTTTAACAGGGGTCTATTTTATAAATTGCTGTTGTATCTAGGGTTATTTTATATAGGGGTGGTCTATCCTGGTATATTTTGGGTAGGGTCTGTGTAGGTCCCGCCAGTGGTCAGTGTTTTTTGGTTTTGTTTTCTGTTTTTTTGTGCAGGTGGTGGGTAGGTTTAGCTGGTTAGGTGAGGTAGCGTGCCAGGCCTTTGGCCTTTGACCCTGCATCCATGCAGACGCCCTGACGCAAACTGAACTTGAGTTTTCCCCCAGCTGTTCACCTGTCAATGCAAAATGGTTGCATTTGCCGTGCATATCAGCACGAGTGCTGAAACAGCACCAATGCTGACAGGTAAGTGTCTATTTCTATAGATAGATTGATGGATGGAGTGATGGATGGATGGATGGATGGATGGATGGATGGATGGATGGATGGATGGATGGATGGATGGATGGATGGATGGATAGATAGGTACATGAGTTGAAACAACTTTTTGTTAAAAAAAATGTTTTTGTTAAAAAAAATGTTTTTGTTTGAAAAAGTGAATGTTTTTTAGGCCTGTGTTACATTGATGGATGGAGTGATGGAGTGATGGATGGATGGATGGATGGATGGATAGATAGATGAATAGATGAATATATAGATACATGAGTTTAAACCACTTTTTGTTAAAAAAAATATGTTTTTGTTTGAAAAAGTGAATGTTTTTAGGCCTGTGTTATACATGGATGGATGGAGTGATGGATGGATGGATGGATGGATGGATAGATAGATAAATAGATAGATAGATGAATAGATGAATATATAGATACATGAGTTTAAACAACTTTTTGTTAAAAAAAAAAAAGTTTTTGTTTGAAAAAGTGAATGTTTTTAGGCCTGTGTTATACATGGATGGATGGAGTGATGGAGTGATGGAGTGATGGATGGATGGATGGATAGATAGATGGATAGATGGATAGATGGATAGATGGATAGATGAGTTTGATCGACTGTTTGTTCATATTTTTTTATTGTTTTGTGTTAAATATTGAAAGTAGTCTTTGGACTAATGGTTAGTTTGGGTTTAGGGTTAGTTTGGGGCTATGGTTAGGTTAGGTTAGGGTTAAAATGGCATATAGGTAGGGAGGTAAAAACGACTTTCACCCTCATTAGTAACCACCCTCATTTGCATAAAGGGCATCTGATTGGCCGAATCTTAACTGTCCATATATCTGCAACGGTGTGTTTTATCTGTACGAAACTTGGTTTATATAGTAATTGATGTATGGCTAGTCGACTGGTGGTGGTTTGGTGCGCCTCTAGCGCCACCAGGTGTGTAGACACGGTACTGCACTTTATTTTTTAGATTTGTTTTTTTTTAACAGGGGTCTATTTTATAAATTGCTGTTGTATCTAGGGTTATTTTATATAGGGGTGGTCTATCCTGGTATATTTTGGGTAGGGTCTGTGTAGGTCCCGCCAGTGGTCAGTGTTTTTTGGTTTTGTTTTCTGTTTTTTTGTGCAGGTGGTGGGTAGGTTTAGCTGGTTAGGTGAGGTAGCGTGCCAGGCCTTTGGCCTTTGACCCTGCATCCATGCAGACGCCCTGACGCAAACTGAACTTGAGTTTTCCCCCAGCTGTTCACCTGTCAATGCAAAATGGTTGCATTTGCCGTGCATATCAGCACGAGTGCTGAAACAGCACCAATGCTGACAGGTAAGTGTCTATTTCTATAGATAGATTGATGGATGGAGTGATGGATGGATGGATGGATGGATGGATGGATGGATGGATGGATGGATGGATGGATGGATAGATAGGTACATGAGTTGAAACAACTTTTTGTTAAAAAAAATGTTTTTGTTAAAAAAAATGTTTTTGTTTGAAAAAGTGAATGTTTTTTAGGCCTGTGTTACATTGATGGATGGAGTGATGGAGTGATGGATGGATGGATGGATGGATGGATAGATAGATGAATAGATGAATATATAGATACATGAGTTTAAACCACTTTTTGTTAAAAAAAATATGTTTTTGTTTGAAAAAGTGAATGTTTTTAGGCCTGTGTTATACATGGATGGATGGAGTGATGGATGGATGGATGGATGGATGGATAGATAGATAAATAGATAGATAGATGAATAGATGAATATATAGATACATGAGTTTAAACAACTTTTTGTTAAAAAAAAAAAAGTTTTTGTTTGAAAAAGTGAATGTTTTTAGGCCTGTGTTATACATGGATGGATGGAGTGATGGAGTGATGGAGTGATGGATGGATGGATGGATAGATAGATGGATAGATGGATAGATGGATAGATGGATAGATGAGTTTGATCGACTGTTTGTTCATATTTTTTTATTGTTTTGTGTTAAATATTGAAAGTAGTCTTTGGACTAATGGTTAGTTTGGGTTTAGGGTTAGTTTGGGGCTATGGTTAGGTTAGGTTAGGGTTAAAATGGCATATAGGTAGGGAGGTAAAAACGACTTTCACCCTCATTAGTAACCACCCTCATTTGCATAAAGGGCATCTGATTGGCCGAATCTTAACTGTCCATATATCTGCAACGGTGTGTTTTATCTGTACGAAACTTGGTTTATATAGTAATTGATGTATGGCTAGTCGACTGGTGGTGGTTTGGTGCGCCTCTAGCGCCACCAGGTGTGTAGACACGGTACTGCACTTTATTTTTTAGATTTGTTTTTTTTTAACAGGGGTCTATTTTATAAATTGCTGTTGTATCTAGGGTTATTTTATATAGGGGTGGTCTATCCTGGTATATTTTGGGTAGGGTCTGTGTAGGTCCCGCCAGTGGTCAGTGTTTTTTGGTTTTGTTTTCTGTTTTTTTGTGCAGGTGGTGGGTAGGTTTAGCTGGTTAGGTGAGGTAGCGTGCCAGGCCTTTGGCCTTTGACCCTGCATCCATGCAGACGCCCTGACGCAAACTGAACTTGAGTTTTCCCCCAGCTGTTCACCTGTCAATGCAAAATGGTTGCATTTGCCGTGCATATCAGCACGAGTGCTGAAACAGCACCAATGCTGACAGGTAAGTGTCTATTTCTATAGATAGATTGATGGATGGAGTGATGGATGGATGGATGGATGGATGGATGGATGGATGGATGGATGGATGGATGGATGGATAGATAGGTACATGAGTTGAAACAACTTTTTGTTAAAAAAAATGTTTTTGTTAAAAAAAATGTTTTTGTTTGAAAAAGTGAATGTTTTTTAGGCCTGTGTTACATTGATGGATGGAGTGATGGAGTGATGGATGGATGGATGGATGGATGGATAGATAGATGAATAGATGAATATATAGATACATGAGTTTAAACCACTTTTTGTTAAAAAAAATATGTTTTTGTTTGAAAAAGTGAATGTTTTTAGGCCTGTGTTATACATGGATGGATGGAGTGATGGATGGATGGATGGATGGATGGATAGATAGATAAATAGATAGATAGATGAATAGATGAATATATAGATACATGAGTTTAAACAACTTTTTGTTAAAAAAAAAAAAGTTTTTGTTTGAAAAAGTGAATGTTTTTAGGCCTGTGTTATACATGGATGGATGGAGTGATGGAGTGATGGAGTGATGGATGGATGGATGGATAGATAGATGGATAGATGGATAGATGGATAGATGGATAGATGAGTTTGATCGACTGTTTGTTCATATTTTTTTATTGTTTTGTGTTAAATATTGAAAGTAGTCTTTGGACTAATGGTTAGTTTGGGTTTAGGGTTAGTTTGGGGCTATGGTTAGGTTAGGTTAGGGTTAAAATGGCATATAGGTAGGGAGGTAAAAACGACTTTCACCCTCATTAGTAACCACCCTCATTTGCATAAAGGGCATCTGATTGGCCGAATCTTAACTGTCCATATATCTGCAACGGTGTGTTTTATCTGTACGAAACTTGGTTTATATAGTAATTGATGTATGGCTAGTCGACTGGTGGTGGTTTGGTGCGCCTCTAGCGCCACCAGGTGTGTAGACACGGTACTGCACTTTATTTTTTAGATTTGTTTTTTTTTAACAGGGGTCTATTTTATAAATTGCTGTTGTATCTAGGGTTATTTTATATAGGGGTGGTCTATCCTGGTATATTTTGGGTAGGGTCTGTGTAGGTCCCGCCAGTGGTCAGTGTTTTTTGGTTTTGTTTTCTGTTTTTTTGTGCAGGTGGTGGGTAGGTTTAGCTGGTTAGGTGAGGTAGCGTGCCAGGCCTTTGGCCTTTGACCCTGCATCCATGCAGACGCCCTGACGCAAACTGAACTTGAGTTTTCCCCCAGCTGTTCACCTGTCAATGCAAAATGGTTGCATTTGCCGTGCATATCAGCACGAGTGCTGAAACAGCACCAATGCTGACAGGTAAGTGTCTATTTCTATAGATAGATTGATGGATGGAGTGATGGATGGATGGATGGATGGATGGATGGATGGATGGATGGATGGATGGATGGATGGATGGATGGATGGATAGATAGGTACATGAGTTGAAACAACTTTTTGTTAAAAAAAATGTTTTTGTTAAAAAAAATGTTTTTGTTTGAAAAAGTGAATGTTTTTTAGGCCTGTGTTACATTGATGGATGGAGTGATGGAGTGATGGATGGATGGATGGATGGATGGATAGATAGATGAATAGATGAATATATAGATACATGAGTTTAAACCACTTTTTGTTAAAAAAAATATGTTTTTGTTTGAAAAAGTGAATGTTTTTAGGCCTGTGTTATACATGGATGGATGGAGTGATGGATGGATGGATGGATGGATGGATAGATAGATAAATAGATAGATAGATGAATAGATGAATATATAGATACATGAGTTTAAACAACTTTTTGTTAAAAAAAAAAAAGTTTTTGTTTGAAAAAGTGAATGTTTTTAGGCCTGTGTTATACATGGATGGATGGAGTGATGGAGTGATGGAGTGATGGATGGATGGATGGATAGATAGATGGATAGATGGATAGATGGATAGATGGATAGATGAGTTTGATCGACTGTTTGTTCATATTTTTTTATTGTTTTGTGTTAAATATTGAAAGTAGTCTTTGGACTAATGGTTAGTTTGGGTTTAGGGTTAGTTTGAGGCTATGGTTAGGTTAGGGTTAAAATGGCATATAGGTAGGGAGGTAAAAACGACTTTCACCCTCATTAGTAACCACCCTCATTTGCATAAAGGGCATCTGATTGGCCGAATCTTAACTGTCCATATATCTGCAACGGTGTGTTTTATCTGTACGAAACTTGGTTTATATAGTAATTGATGTATGGCTAGTCGACTGGTGGTGGTTTGGTGCGCCTCTAGCGCCACCAGGTGTGTAGACACGGTACTGCACTTTATTTTTTAGATTTGTTTTTTTTTAACAGGGGTCTATTTTATAAATTGCTGTTGTATCTAGGGTTATTTTATATAGGGGTGGTCTATCCTGGTATATTTTGGGTAGGGTCTGTGTAGGTCCCGCCAGTGGTCAGTGTTTTTTGGTTAGGGTAGGGTTAGGGTTAGGTTAGGTTAGGGTTAGGTTAGGGTTAGAGTTAGGGTTAGGGTTAGGGTTAGAGTTAGGGTTAGGTAGGGAGGTAAAAACGACTTTCACCCTCATTAGTAACCACCCTCATTTGCATAAAGGGCATCTGATTGGCCGAATCTTAACTGTCCATATATCTGCAACGGTGTGTTTTATCTGTACGAAACTTGGTTTATATAGTAATTGATGTATGGCTAGTCGACTGGTGGTGGTTTGGTGCGCCTCTAGCGCCACCAGGTGTGTAGACACGGTACTGCACTTTATTTTTTAGATTTGTTTTTTTTTAACAGGGGTCTATTTTATAAATTGCTGTTGTATCTAGGGTTATTTTATATAGGGGTGGTCTATCCTGGTATATTTTGGGTAGGGTCTGTGTAGGTCCCGCCAGTGGTCAGTGTTTTTTGGTTTTGTTTTCTGTTTTTTTGTGCAGGTGGTGGGTAGGTTTAGCTGGTTAGGTGAGGTAGCGTGCCAGGCCTTTGGCCTTTGACCCTGCATCCATGCAGACGCCCTGACGCAAACTGAACTTGAGTTTTCCCCCAGCTGTTCACCTGTCAATGCAAAATGGTTGCATTTGCCGTGCATATCAGCACGAGTGCTGAAACAGCACCAATGCTGACAGGTAAGTGTCTATTTCTATAGATAGATTGATGGATGGAGTGATGGATGGATGGATGGATGGATGGATGGATGGATGGATGGATGGATGGATGGATGGATAGATAGGTACATGAGTTGAAACAACTTTTTGTTAAAAAAAATGTTTTTGTTAAAAAAAATGTTTTTGTTTGAAAAAGTGAATGTTTTTTAGGCCTGTGTTACATTGATGGATGGAGTGATGGAGTGATGGATGGATGGATGGATGGATGGATAGATAGATGAATAGATGAATATATAGATACATGAGTTTAAACCACTTTTTGTTAAAAAAAATATGTTTTTGTTTGAAAAAGTGAATGTTTTTAGGCCTGTGTTATACATGGATGGATGGAGTGATGGATGGATGGATGGATGGATGGATAGATAGATAAATAGATAGATAGATGAATAGATGAATATATAGATACATGAGTTTAAACAACTTTTTGTTAAAAAAAAAAAAGTTTTTGTTTGAAAAAGTGAATGTTTTTAGGCCTGTGTTATACATGGATGGATGGAGTGATGGAGTGATGGAGTGATGGATGGATGGATGGATGGATGGATAGATAGATGGATAGATGGATAGATGGATAGATGGATAGATGGATAGATGAGTTTGATCGACTGTTTGTTCATATTTTTTTATTGTTTTGTGTTAAATATTGAAAGTAGTCTTTGGACTAATGGTTAGTTTGGGTTTAGGGTTAGTTTGAGGCTATGGTTAGGTTAGGGTTAAAATGGCATATAGGTAGGGAGGTAAAAACGACTTTCACCCTCATTAGTAACCACCCTCATTTGCATAAAGGGCATCTGATTGGCCGAATCTTAACTGTCCATATATCTGCAACGGTGTGTTTTATCTGTACGAAACTTGGTTTATATAGTAATTGATGTATGGCTAGTCGACTGGTGGTGGTTTGGTGCGCCTCTAGCGCCACCAGGTGTGTAGACACGGTACTGCACTTTATTTTTTAGATTTGTTTTTTTTTAACAGGGGTCTATTTTATAAATTGCTGTTGTATCTAGGGTTATTTTATATAGGGGTGGTCTATCCTGGTATATTTTGGGTAGGGTCTGTGTAGGTCCCGCCAGTGGTCAGTGTTTTTTGGTTTTGTTTTCTGTTTTTTTGTGCAGGTGGTGGGTAGGTTTAGCTGGTTAGGTGAGGTAGCGTGCCAGGCCTTTGGCCTTTGACCCTGCATCCATGCAGACGCCCTGACGCAAACTGAACTTGAGTTTTCCCCCAGCTGTTCACCTGTCAATGCAAAATGGTTGCATTTGCCGTGCATATCAGCACGAGTGCTGAAACAGCACCAATGCTGACAGGTAAGTGTCTATTTCTATAGATAGATTGATGGATGGAGTGATGGATGGATGGATGGATGGATGGATGGATGGATGGATGGATGGATGGATGGATGGATAGATAGGTACATGAGTTGAAACAACTTTTTGTTAAAAAAAATGTTTTTGTTAAAAAAAATGTTTTTGTTTGAAAAAGTGAATGTTTTTTAGGCCTGTGTTACATTGATGGATGGAGTGATGGAGTGATGGATGGATGGATGGATGGATGGATAGATAGATGAATAGATGAATATATAGATACATGAGTTTAAACCACTTTTTGTTAAAAAAAATATGTTTTTGTTTGAAAAAGTGAATGTTTTTAGGCCTGTGTTATACATGGATGGATGGAGTGATGGATGGATGGATGGATGGATGGATAGATAGATAAATAGATAGATAGATGAATAGATGAATATATAGATACATGAGTTTAAACAACTTTTTGTTAAAAAAAAAAAAGTTTTTGTTTGAAAAAGTGAATGTTTTTAGGCCTGTGTTATACATGGATGGATGGAGTGATGGAGTGATGGAGTGATGGATGGATGGATGGATAGATAGATGGATAGATGGATAGATGGATAGATGGATAGATGAGTTTGATCGACTGTTTGTTCATATTTTTTTATTGTTTTGTGTTAAATATTGAAAGTAGTCTTTGGACTAATGGTTAGTTTGGGTTTAGGGTTAGTTTGAGGCTATGGTTAGGTTAGGGTTAAAATGGCATATAGGTAGGGAGGTAAAAACGACTTTCACCCTCATTAGTAACCACCCTCATTTGCATAAAGGGCATCTGATTGGCCGAATCTTAACTGTCCATATATCTGCAACGGTGTGTTTTATCTGTACGAAACTTGGTTTATATAGTAATTGATGTATGGCTAGTCGACTGGTGGTGGTTTGGTGCGCCTCTAGCGCCACCAGGTGTGTAGACACGGTACTGCACTTTATTTTTTAGATTTGTTTTTTTTTAACAGGGGTCTATTTTATAAATTGCTGTTGTATCTAGGGTTATTTTATATAGGGGTGGTCTATCCTGGTATATTTTGGGTAGGGTCTGTGTAGGTCCCGCCAGTGGTCAGTGTTTTTTGGTTTTGTTTTCTGTTTTTTTGTGCAGGTGGTGGGTAGGTTTAGCTGGTTAGGTGAGGTAGCGTGCCAGGCCTTTGGCCTTTGACCCTGCATCCATGCAGACGCCCTGACGCAAACTGAACTTGAGTTTTCCCCCAGCTGTTCACCTGTCAATGCAAAATGGTTGCATTTGCCGTGCATATCAGCACGAGTGCTGAAACAGCACCAATGCTGACAGGTAAGTGTCTATTTCTATAGATAGATTGATGGATGGAGTGATGGATGGATGGATGGATGGATGGATGGATGGATGGATGGATGGATGGATGGATGGATAGATAGGTACATGAGTTGAAACAACTTTTTGTTAAAAAAAATGTTTTTGTTAAAAAAAATGTTTTTGTTTGAAAAAGTGAATGTTTTTTAGGCCTGTGTTACATTGATGGATGGAGTGATGGAGTGATGGATGGATGGATGGATGGATGGATAGATAGATGAATAGATGAATATATAGATACATGAGTTTAAACCACTTTTTGTTAAAAAAAATATGTTTTTGTTTGAAAAAGTGAATGTTTTTAGGCCTGTGTTATACATGGATGGATGGAGTGATGGATGGATGGATGGATGGATGGATAGATAGATAAATAGATAGATAGATGAATAGATGAATATATAGATACATGAGTTTAAACAACTTTTTGTTAAAAAAAAAAAAGTTTTTGTTTGAAAAAGTGAATGTTTTTAGGCCTGTGTTATACATGGATGGATGGAGTGATGGAGTGATGGAGTGATGGATGGATGGATGGATAGATAGATGGATAGATGGATAGATGGATAGATGGATAGATGAGTTTGATCGACTGTTTGTTCATATTTTTTTATTGTTTTGTGTTAAATATTGAAAGTAGTCTTTGGACTAATGGTTAGTTTGGGTTTAGGGTTAGTTTGAGGCTATGGTTAGGTTAGGGTTAAAATGGCATATAGGTAGGGAGGTAAAAACGACTTTCACCCTCATTAGTAACCACCCTCATTTGCATAAAGGGCATCTGATTGGCCGAATCTTAACTGTCCATATATCTGCAACGGTGTGTTTTATCTGTACGAAACTTGGTTTATATAGTAATTGATGTATGGCTAGTCGACTGGTGGTGGTTTGGTGCGCCTCTAGCGCCACCAGGTGTGTAGACACGGTACTGCACTTTATTTTTTAGATTTGTTTTTTTTTAACAGGGGTCTATTTTATAAATTGCTGTTGTATCTAGGGTTATTTTATATAGGGGTGGTCTATCCTGGTATATTTTGGGTAGGGTCTGTGTAGGTCCCGCCAGTGGTCAGTGTTTTTTGGTTTTGTTTTCTGTTTTTTTGTGCAGGTGGTGGGTAGGTTTAGCTGGTTAGGTGAGGTAGCGTGCCAGGCCTTTGGCCTTTGACCCTGCATCCATGCAGACGCCCTGACGCAAACTGAACTTGAGTTTTCCCCCAGCTGTTCACCTGTCAATGCAAAATGGTTGCATTTGCCGTGCATATCAGCACGAGTGCTGAAACAGCACCAATGCTGACAGGTAAGTGTCTATTTCTATAGATAGATTGATGGATGGAGTGATGGATGGATGGATGGATGGATGGATGGATGGATGGATGGATGGATGGATGGATGGATAGATAGGTACATGAGTTGAAACAACTTTTTGTTAAAAAAAATGTTTTTGTTAAAAAAAATGTTTTTGTTTGAAAAAGTGAATGTTTTTTAGGCCTGTGTTACATTGATGGATGGAGTGATGGAGTGATGGATGGATGGATGGATGGATGGATAGATAGATGAATAGATGAATATATAGATACATGAGTTTAAACCACTTTTTGTTAAAAAAAATATGTTTTTGTTTGAAAAAGTGAATGTTTTTAGGCCTGTGTTATACATGGATGGATGGAGTGATGGATGGATGGATGGATGGATGGATAGATAGATAAATAGATAGATAGATGAATAGATGAATATATAGATACATGAGTTTAAACAACTTTTTGTTAAAAAAAAAAAAGTTTTTGTTTGAAAAAGTGAATGTTTTTAGGCCTGTGTTATACATGGATGGATGGAGTGATGGAGTGATGGAGTGATGGATGGATGGATGGATGGATGGATAGATAGATGGATAGATGGATAGATGGATAGATGGATAGATGAGTTTGATCGACTGTTTGTTCATATTTTTTTATTGTTTTGTGTTAAATATTGAAAGTAGTCTTTGGACTAATGGTTAGTTTGGGTTTAGGGTTAGTTTGAGGCTATGGTTAGGTTAGGGTTAAAATGGCATATAGGTAGGGAGGTAAAAACGACTTTCACCCTCATTAGTAACCACCCTCATTTGCATAAAGGGCATCTGATTGGCCGAATCTTAACTGTCCATATATCTGCAACGGTGTGTTTTATCTGTACGAAACTTGGTTTATATAGTAATTGATGTATGGCTAGTCGACTGGTGGTGGTTTGGTGCGCCTCTAGCGCCACCAGGTGTGTAGACACGGTACTGCACTTTATTTTTTAGATTTGTTTTTTTTTAACAGGGGTCTATTTTATAAATTGCTGTTGTATCTAGGGTTATTTTATATAGGGGTGGTCTATCCTGGTATATTTTGGGTAGGGTCTGTGTAGGTCCCGCCAGTGGTCAGTGTTTTTTGGTTTTGTTTTCTGTTTTTTTGTGCAGGTGGTGGGTAGGTTTAGCTGGTTAGGTGAGGTAGCGTGCCAGGCCTTTGGCCTTTGACCCTGCATCCATGCAGACGCCCTGACGCAAACTGAACTTGAGTTTTCCCCCAGCTGTTCACCTGTCAATGCAAAATGGTTGCATTTGCCGTGCATATCAGCACGAGTGCTGAAACAGCACCAATGCTGACAGGTAAGTGTCTATTTCTATAGATAGATTGATGGATGGAGTGATGGATGGATGGATGGATGGATGGATGGATGGATGGATGGATGGATGGATGGATGGATGGATGGATGGATGGATAGATAGGTACATGAGTTGAAACAACTTTTTGTTAAAAAAAATGTTTTTGTTAAAAAAAATGTTTTTGTTTGAAAAAGTGAATGTTTTTTAGGCCTGTGTTACATTGATGGATGGAGTGATGGAGTGATGGATGGATGGATGGATGGATGGATAGATAGATGAATAGATGAATATATAGATACATGAGTTTAAACCACTTTTTGTTAAAAAAAATATGTTTTTGTTTGAAAAAGTGAATGTTTTTAGGCCTGTGTTATACATGGATGGATGGAGTGATGGATGGATGGATGGATGGATGGATAGATAGATAAATAGATAGATAGATGAATAGATGAATATATAGATACATGAGTTTAAACAACTTTTTGTTAAAAAAAAAAAAGTTTTTGTTTGAAAAAGTGAATGTTTTTAGGCCTGTGTTATACATGGATGGATGGAGTGATGGAGTGATGGAGTGATGGATGGATGGATGGATAGATAGATGGATAGATGGATAGATGGATAGATGGATAGATGAGTTTGATCGACTGTTTGTTCATATTTTTTTATTGTTTTGTGTTAAATATTGAAAGTAGTCTTTGGACTAATGGTTAGTTTGGGTTTAGGGTTAGTTTGGGGCTATGGTTAGGTTAGGTTAGGGTTAAAATGGCATATAGGTAGGGAGGTAAAAACGACTTTCACCCTCATTAGTAACCACCCTCATTTGCATAAAGGGCATCTGATTGGCCGAATCTTAACTGTCCATATATCTGCAACGGTGTGTTTTATCTGTACGAAACTTGGTTTATATAGTAATTGATGTATGGCTAGTCGACTGGTGGTGGTTTGGTGCGCCTCTAGCGCCACCAGGTGTGTAGACACGGTACTGCACTTTATTTTTTAGATTTGTTTTTTTTTAACAGGGGTCTATTTTATAAATTGCTGTTGTATCTAGGGTTATTTTATATAGGGGTGGTCTATCCTGGTATATTTTGGGTAGGGTCTGTGTAGGTCCCGCCAGTGGTCAGTGTTTTTTGGTTTTGTTTTCTGTTTTTTTGTGCAGGTGGTGGGTAGGTTTAGCTGGTTAGGTGAGGTAGCGTGCCAGGCCTTTGGCCTTTGACCCTGCATCCATGCAGACGCCCTGACGCAAACTGAACTTGAGTTTTCCCCCAGCTGTTCACCTGTCAATGCAAAATGGTTGCATTTGCCGTGCATATCAGCACGAGTGCTGAAACAGCACCAATGCTGACAGGTAAGTGTCTATTTCTATAGATAGATTGATGGATGGAGTGATGGATGGATGGATGGATGGATGGATGGATGGATGGATGGATGGATGGATGGATGGATAGATAGGTACATGAGTTGAAACAACTTTTTGTTAAAAAAAATGTTTTTGTTAAAAAAAATGTTTTTGTTTGAAAAAGTGAATGTTTTTTAGGCCTGTGTTACATTGATGGATGGAGTGATGGAGTGATGGATGGATGGATGGATGGATGGATAGATAGATGAATAGATGAATATATAGATACATGAGTTTAAACCACTTTTTGTTAAAAAAAATATGTTTTTGTTTGAAAAAGTGAATGTTTTTAGGCCTGTGTTATACATGGATGGATGGAGTGATGGATGGATGGATGGATGGATGGATAGATAGATAAATAGATAGATAGATGAATAGATGAATATATAGATACATGAGTTTAAACAACTTTTTGTTAAAAAAAAAAAAGTTTTTGTTTGAAAAAGTGAATGTTTTTAGGCCTGTGTTATACATGGATGGATGGAGTGATGGAGTGATGGAGTGATGGATGGATGGATGGATAGATAGATGGATAGATGGATAGATGGATAGATGGATAGATGAGTTTGATCGACTGTTTGTTCATATTTTTTTATTGTTTTGTGTTAAATATTGAAAGTAGTCTTTGGACTAATGGTTAGTTTGGGTTTAGGGTTAGTTTGGGGCTATGGTTAGGTTAGGTTAGGGTTAAAATGGCATATAGGTAGGGAGGTAAAAACGACTTTCACCCTCATTAGTAACCACCCTCATTTGCATAAAGGGCATCTGATTGGCCGAATCTTAACTGTCCATATATCTGCAACGGTGTGTTTTATCTGTACGAAACTTGGTTTATATAGTAATTGATGTATGGCTAGTCGACTGGTGGTGGTTTGGTGCGCCTCTAGCGCCACCAGGTGTGTAGACACGGTACTGCACTTTATTTTTTAGATTTGTTTTTTTTTAACAGGGGTCTATTTTATAAATTGCTGTTGTATCTAGGGTTATTTTATATAGGGGTGGTCTATCCTGGTATATTTTGGGTAGGGTCTGTGTAGGTCCCGCCAGTGGTCAGTGTTTTTTGGTTTTGTTTTCTGTTTTTTTGTGCAGGTGGTGGGTAGGTTTAGCTGGTTAGGTGAGGTAGCGTGCCAGGCCTTTGGCCTTTGACCCTGCATCCATGCAGACGCCCTGACGCAAACTGAACTTGAGTTTTCCCCCAGCTGTTCACCTGTCAATGCAAAATGGTTGCATTTGCCGTGCATATCAGCACGAGTGCTGAAACAGCACCAATGCTGACAGGTAAGTGTCTATTTCTATAGATAGATTGATGGATGGAGTGATGGATGGATGGATGGATGGATGGATGGATGGATGGATGGATGGATGGATGGATGGATAGATAGGTACATGAGTTGAAACAACTTTTTGTTAAAAAAAATGTTTTTGTTAAAAAAAATGTTTTTGTTTGAAAAAGTGAATGTTTTTTAGGCCTGTGTTACATTGATGGATGGAGTGATGGAGTGATGGATGGATGGATGGATGGATGGATAGATAGATGAATAGATGAATATATAGATACATGAGTTTAAACCACTTTTTGTTAAAAAAAATATGTTTTTGTTTGAAAAAGTGAATGTTTTTAGGCCTGTGTTATACATGGATGGATGGAGTGATGGATGGATGGATGGATGGATGGATAGATAGATAAATAGATAGATAGATGAATAGATGAATATATAGATACATGAGTTTAAACAACTTTTTGTTAAAAAAAAAAAAGTTTTTGTTTGAAAAAGTGAATGTTTTTAGGCCTGTGTTATACATGGATGGATGGAGTGATGGAGTGATGGAGTGATGGATGGATGGATGGATAGATAGATGGATAGATGGATAGATGGATAGATGGATAGATGAGTTTGATCGACTGTTTGTTCATATTTTTTTATTGTTTTGTGTTAAATATTGAAAGTAGTCTTTGGACTAATGGTTAGTTTGGGTTTAGGGTTAGTTTGGGGCTATGGTTAGGTTAGGTTAGGGTTAAAATGGCATATAGGTAGGGAGGTAAAAACGACTTTCACCCTCATTAGTAACCACCCTCATTTGCATAAAGGGCATCTGATTGGCCGAATCTTAACTGTCCATATATCTGCAACGGTGTGTTTTATCTGTACGAAACTTGGTTTATATAGTAATTGATGTATGGCTAGTCGACTGGTGGTGGTTTGGTGCGCCTCTAGCGCCACCAGGTGTGTAGACACGGTACTGCACTTTATTTTTTAGATTTGTTTTTTTTTAACAGGGGTCTATTTTATAAATTGCTGTTGTATCTAGGGTTATTTTATATAGGGGTGGTCTATCCTGGTATATTTTGGGTAGGGTCTGTGTAGGTCCCGCCAGTGGTCAGTGTTTTTTGGTTTTGTTTTCTGTTTTTTTGTGCAGGTGGTGGGTAGGTTTAGCTGGTTAGGTGAGGTAGCGTGCCAGGCCTTTGGCCTTTGACCCTGCATCCATGCAGACGCCCTGACGCAAACTGAACTTGAGTTTTCCCCCAGCTGTTCACCTGTCAATGCAAAATGGTTGCATTTGCCGTGCATATCAGCACGAGTGCTGAAACAGCACCAATGCTGACAGGTAAGTGTCTATTTCTATAGATAGATTGATGGATGGAGTGATGGATGGATGGATGGATGGATGGATGGATGGATGGATGGATGGATGGATGGATGGATGGATGGATGGATAGATAGGTACATGAGTTGAAACAACTTTTTGTTAAAAAAAATGTTTTTGTTAAAAAAAATGTTTTTGTTTGAAAAAGTGAATGTTTTTTAGGCCTGTGTTACATTGATGGATGGAGTGATGGAGTGATGGATGGATGGATGGATGGATGGATAGATAGATGAATAGATGAATATATAGATACATGAGTTTAAACCACTTTTTGTTAAAAAAAATATGTTTTTGTTTGAAAAAGTGAATGTTTTTAGGCCTGTGTTATACATGGATGGATGGAGTGATGGATGGATGGATGGATGGATGGATAGATAGATAAATAGATAGATAGATGAATAGATGAATATATAGATACATGAGTTTAAACAACTTTTTGTTAAAAAAAAAAAAGTTTTTGTTTGAAAAAGTGAATGTTTTTAGGCCTGTGTTATACATGGATGGATGGAGTGATGGAGTGATGGAGTGATGGATGGATGGATGGATAGATAGATGGATAGATGGATAGATGGATAGATGGATAGATGAGTTTGATCGACTGTTTGTTCATATTTTTTTATTGTTTTGTGTTAAATATTGAAAGTAGTCTTTGGACTAATGGTTAGTTTGGGTTTAGGGTTAGTTTGAGGCTATGGTTAGGTTAGGGTTAAAATGGCATATAGGTAGGGAGGTAAAAACGACTTTCACCCTCATTAGTAACCACCCTCATTTGCATAAAGGGCATCTGATTGGCCGAATCTTAACTGTCCATATATCTGCAACGGTGTGTTTTATCTGTACGAAACTTGGTTTATATAGTAATTGATGTATGGCTAGTCGACTGGTGGTGGTTTGGTGCGCCTCTAGCGCCACCAGGTGTGTAGACACGGTACTGCACTTTATTTTTTAGATTTGTTTTTTTTTAACAGGGGTCTATTTTATAAATTGCTGTTGTATCTAGGGTTATTTTATATAGGGGTGGTCTATCCTGGTATATTTTGGGTAGGGTCTGTGTAGGTCCCGCCAGTGGTCAGTGTTTTTTGGTTAGGGTAGGGTTAGGGTTAGGTTAGGTTAGGGTTAGGTTAGGGTTAGAGTTAGGGTTAGGGTTAGGGTTAGAGTTAGGGTTAGGTAGGGAGGTAAAAACGACTTTCACCCTCATTAGTAACCACCCTCATTTGCATAAAGGGCATCTGATTGGCCGAATCTTAACTGTCCATATATCTGCAACGGTGTGTTTTATCTGTACGAAACTTGGTTTATATAGTAATTGATGTATGGCTAGTCGACTGGTGGTGGTTTGGTGCGCCTCTAGCGCCACCAGGTGTGTAGACACGGTACTGCACTTTATTTTTTAGATTTGTTTTTTTTTAACAGGGGTCTATTTTATAAATTGCTGTTGTATCTAGGGTTATTTTATATAGGGGTGGTCTATCCTGGTATATTTTGGGTAGGGTCTGTGTAGGTCCCGCCAGTGGTCAGTGTTTTTTGGTTTTGTTTTCTGTTTTTTTGTGCAGGTGGTGGGTAGGTTTAGCTGGTTAGGTGAGGTAGCGTGCCAGGCCTTTGGCCTTTGACCCTGCATCCATGCAGACGCCCTGACGCAAACTGAACTTGAGTTTTCCCCCAGCTGTTCACCTGTCAATGCAAAATGGTTGCATTTGCCGTGCATATCAGCACGAGTGCTGAAACAGCACCAATGCTGACAGGTAAGTGTCTATTTCTATAGATAGATTGATGGATGGAGTGATGGATGGATGGATGGATGGATGGATGGATGGATGGATGGATGGATGGATGGATGGATAGATAGGTACATGAGTTGAAACAACTTTTTGTTAAAAAAAATGTTTTTGTTAAAAAAAATGTTTTTGTTTGAAAAAGTGAATGTTTTTTAGGCCTGTGTTACATTGATGGATGGAGTGATGGAGTGATGGATGGATGGATGGATGGATGGATAGATAGATGAATAGATGAATATATAGATACATGAGTTTAAACCACTTTTTGTTAAAAAAAATATGTTTTTGTTTGAAAAAGTGAATGTTTTTAGGCCTGTGTTATACATGGATGGATGGAGTGATGGATGGATGGATGGATGGATGGATAGATAGATAAATAGATAGATAGATGAATAGATGAATATATAGATACATGAGTTTAAACAACTTTTTGTTAAAAAAAAAAAAGTTTTTGTTTGAAAAAGTGAATGTTTTTAGGCCTGTGTTATACATGGATGGATGGAGTGATGGAGTGATGGAGTGATGGATGGATGGATGGATGGATGGATAGATAGATGGATAGATGGATAGATGGATAGATGGATAGATGGATAGATGAGTTTGATCGACTGTTTGTTCATATTTTTTTATTGTTTTGTGTTAAATATTGAAAGTAGTCTTTGGACTAATGGTTAGTTTGGGTTTAGGGTTAGTTTGAGGCTATGGTTAGGTTAGGGTTAAAATGGCATATAGGTAGGGAGGTAAAAACGACTTTCACCCTCATTAGTAACCACCCTCATTTGCATAAAGGGCATCTGATTGGCCGAATCTTAACTGTCCATATATCTGCAACGGTGTGTTTTATCTGTACGAAACTTGGTTTATATAGTAATTGATGTATGGCTAGTCGACTGGTGGTGGTTTGGTGCGCCTCTAGCGCCACCAGGTGTGTAGACACGGTACTGCACTTTATTTTTTAGATTTGTTTTTTTTTAACAGGGGTCTATTTTATAAATTGCTGTTGTATCTAGGGTTATTTTATATAGGGGTGGTCTATCCTGGTATATTTTGGGTAGGGTCTGTGTAGGTCCCGCCAGTGGTCAGTGTTTTTTGGTTTTGTTTTCTGTTTTTTTGTGCAGGTGGTGGGTAGGTTTAGCTGGTTAGGTGAGGTAGCGTGCCAGGCCTTTGGCCTTTGACCCTGCATCCATGCAGACGCCCTGACGCAAACTGAACTTGAGTTTTCCCCCAGCTGTTCACCTGTCAATGCAAAATGGTTGCATTTGCCGTGCATATCAGCACGAGTGCTGAAACAGCACCAATGCTGACAGGTAAGTGTCTATTTCTATAGATAGATTGATGGATGGAGTGATGGATGGATGGATGGATGGATGGATGGATGGATGGATGGATGGATGGATGGATGGATAGATAGGTACATGAGTTGAAACAACTTTTTGTTAAAAAAAATGTTTTTGTTAAAAAAAATGTTTTTGTTTGAAAAAGTGAATGTTTTTTAGGCCTGTGTTACATTGATGGATGGAGTGATGGAGTGATGGATGGATGGATGGATGGATGGATAGATAGATGAATAGATGAATATATAGATACATGAGTTTAAACCACTTTTTGTTAAAAAAAATATGTTTTTGTTTGAAAAAGTGAATGTTTTTAGGCCTGTGTTATACATGGATGGATGGAGTGATGGATGGATGGATGGATGGATGGATAGATAGATAAATAGATAGATAGATGAATAGATGAATATATAGATACATGAGTTTAAACAACTTTTTGTTAAAAAAAAAAAAGTTTTTGTTTGAAAAAGTGAATGTTTTTAGGCCTGTGTTATACATGGATGGATGGAGTGATGGAGTGATGGAGTGATGGATGGATGGATGGATAGATAGATGGATAGATGGATAGATGGATAGATGGATAGATGAGTTTGATCGACTGTTTGTTCATATTTTTTTATTGTTTTGTGTTAAATATTGAAAGTAGTCTTTGGACTAATGGTTAGTTTGGGTTTAGGGTTAGTTTGAGGCTATGGTTAGGTTAGGGTTAAAATGGCATATAGGTAGGGAGGTAAAAACGACTTTCACCCTCATTAGTAACCACCCTCATTTGCATAAAGGGCATCTGATTGGCCGAATCTTAACTGTCCATATATCTGCAACGGTGTGTTTTATCTGTACGAAACTTGGTTTATATAGTAATTGATGTATGGCTAGTCGACTGGTGGTGGTTTGGTGCGCCTCTAGCGCCACCAGGTGTGTAGACACGGTACTGCACTTTATTTTTTAGATTTGTTTTTTTTTAACAGGGGTCTATTTTATAAATTGCTGTTGTATCTAGGGTTATTTTATATAGGGGTGGTCTATCCTGGTATATTTTGGGTAGGGTCTGTGTAGGTCCCGCCAGTGGTCAGTGTTTTTTGGTTTTGTTTTCTGTTTTTTTGTGCAGGTGGTGGGTAGGTTTAGCTGGTTAGGTGAGGTAGCGTGCCAGGCCTTTGGCCTTTGACCCTGCATCCATGCAGACGCCCTGACGCAAACTGAACTTGAGTTTTCCCCCAGCTGTTCACCTGTCAATGCAAAATGGTTGCATTTGCCGTGCATATCAGCACGAGTGCTGAAACAGCACCAATGCTGACAGGTAAGTGTCTATTTCTATAGATAGATTGATGGATGGAGTGATGGATGGATGGATGGATGGATGGATGGATGGATGGATGGATGGATGGATGGATGGATAGATAGGTACATGAGTTGAAACAACTTTTTGTTAAAAAAAATGTTTTTGTTAAAAAAAATGTTTTTGTTTGAAAAAGTGAATGTTTTTTAGGCCTGTGTTACATTGATGGATGGAGTGATGGAGTGATGGATGGATGGATGGATGGATGGATAGATAGATGAATAGATGAATATATAGATACATGAGTTTAAACCACTTTTTGTTAAAAAAAATATGTTTTTGTTTGAAAAAGTGAATGTTTTTAGGCCTGTGTTATACATGGATGGATGGAGTGATGGATGGATGGATGGATGGATGGATAGATAGATAAATAGATAGATAGATGAATAGATGAATATATAGATACATGAGTTTAAACAACTTTTTGTTAAAAAAAAAAAAGTTTTTGTTTGAAAAAGTGAATGTTTTTAGGCCTGTGTTATACATGGATGGATGGAGTGATGGAGTGATGGAGTGATGGATGGATGGATGGATAGATAGATGGATAGATGGATAGATGGATAGATGGATAGATGAGTTTGATCGACTGTTTGTTCATATTTTTTTATTGTTTTGTGTTAAATATTGAAAGTAGTCTTTGGACTAATGGTTAGTTTGGGTTTAGGGTTAGTTTGAGGCTATGGTTAGGTTAGGGTTAAAATGGCATATAGGTAGGGAGGTAAAAACGACTTTCACCCTCATTAGTAACCACCCTCATTTGCATAAAGGGCATCTGATTGGCCGAATCTTAACTGTCCATATATCTGCAACGGTGTGTTTTATCTGTACGAAACTTGGTTTATATAGTAATTGATGTATGGCTAGTCGACTGGTGGTGGTTTGGTGCGCCTCTAGCGCCACCAGGTGTGTAGACACGGTACTGCACTTTATTTTTTAGATTTGTTTTTTTTTAACAGGGGTCTATTTTATAAATTGCTGTTGTATCTAGGGTTATTTTATATAGGGGTGGTCTATCCTGGTATATTTTGGGTAGGGTCTGTGTAGGTCCCGCCAGTGGTCAGTGTTTTTTGGTTTTGTTTTCTGTTTTTTTGTGCAGGTGGTGGGTAGGTTTAGCTGGTTAGGTGAGGTAGCGTGCCAGGCCTTTGGCCTTTGACCCTGCATCCATGCAGACGCCCTGACGCAAACTGAACTTGAGTTTTCCCCCAGCTGTTCACCTGTCAATGCAAAATGGTTGCATTTGCCGTGCATATCAGCACGAGTGCTGAAACAGCACCAATGCTGACAGGTAAGTGTCTATTTCTATAGATAGATTGATGGATGGAGTGATGGATGGATGGATGGATGGATGGATGGATGGATGGATGGATGGATGGATGGATGGATAGATAGGTACATGAGTTGAAACAACTTTTTGTTAAAAAAAATGTTTTTGTTAAAAAAAATGTTTTTGTTTGAAAAAGTGAATGTTTTTTAGGCCTGTGTTACATTGATGGATGGAGTGATGGAGTGATGGATGGATGGATGGATGGATGGATAGATAGATGAATAGATGAATATATAGATACATGAGTTTAAACCACTTTTTGTTAAAAAAAATATGTTTTTGTTTGAAAAAGTGAATGTTTTTAGGCCTGTGTTATACATGGATGGATGGAGTGATGGATGGATGGATGGATGGATGGATAGATAGATAAATAGATAGATAGATGAATAGATGAATATATAGATACATGAGTTTAAACAACTTTTTGTTAAAAAAAAAAAAGTTTTTGTTTGAAAAAGTGAATGTTTTTAGGCCTGTGTTATACATGGATGGATGGAGTGATGGAGTGATGGAGTGATGGATGGATGGATGGATGGATGGATAGATAGATGGATAGATGGATAGATGGATAGATGGATAGATGAGTTTGATCGACTGTTTGTTCATATTTTTTTATTGTTTTGTGTTAAATATTGAAAGTAGTCTTTGGACTAATGGTTAGTTTGGGTTTAGGGTTAGTTTGAGGCTATGGTTAGGTTAGGGTTAAAATGGCATATAGGTAGGGAGGTAAAAACGACTTTCACCCTCATTAGTAACCACCCTCATTTGCATAAAGGGCATCTGATTGGCCGAATCTTAACTGTCCATATATCTGCAACGGTGTGTTTTATCTGTACGAAACTTGGTTTATATAGTAATTGATGTATGGCTAGTCGACTGGTGGTGGTTTGGTGCGCCTCTAGCGCCACCAGGTGTGTAGACACGGTACTGCACTTTATTTTTTAGATTTGTTTTTTTTTAACAGGGGTCTATTTTATAAATTGCTGTTGTATCTAGGGTTATTTTATATAGGGGTGGTCTATCCTGGTATATTTTGGGTAGGGTCTGTGTAGGTCCCGCCAGTGGTCAGTGTTTTTTGGTTTTGTTTTCTGTTTTTTTGTGCAGGTGGTGGGTAGGTTTAGCTGGTTAGGTGAGGTAGCGTGCCAGGCCTTTGGCCTTTGACCCTGCATCCATGCAGACGCCCTGACGCAAACTGAACTTGAGTTTTCCCCCAGCTGTTCACCTGTCAATGCAAAATGGTTGCATTTGCCGTGCATATCAGCACGAGTGCTGAAACAGCACCAATGCTGACAGGTAAGTGTCTATTTCTATAGATAGATTGATGGATGGAGTGATGGATGGATGGATGGATGGATGGATGGATGGATGGATGGATGGATGGATGGATGGATGGATGGATGGATGGATAGATAGGTACATGAGTTGAAACAACTTTTTGTTAAAAAAAATGTTTTTGTTAAAAAAAATGTTTTTGTTTGAAAAAGTGAATGTTTTTTAGGCCTGTGTTACATTGATGGATGGAGTGATGGAGTGATGGATGGATGGATGGATGGATGGATAGATAGATGAATAGATGAATATATAGATACATGAGTTTAAACCACTTTTTGTTATAAAAAATATGTTTTTGTTTGAAAAAGTGAATGTTTTTAGGCCTGTGTTATACATGGATGGATGGAGTGATGGATGGATGGATGGATGGATGGATAGATAGATAAATAGATAGATAGATGAATAGATGAATATATAGATACATGAGTTTAAACAACTTTTTGTTAAAAAAAAAAAAGTTTTTGTTTGAAAAAGTGAATGTTTTTAGGCCTGTGTTATACATGGATGGATGGAGTGATGGAGTGATGGAGTGATGGATGGATGGATGGATAGATAGATGGATAGATGGATAGATGGATAGATGGATAGATGAGTTTGATCGACTGTTTGTTCATATTTTTTTATTGTTTTGTGTTAAATATTGAAAGTAGTCTTTGGACTAATGGTTAGTTTGGGTTTAGGGTTAGTTTGGGGCTATGGTTAGGTTAGGTTAGGGTTAAAATGGCATATAGGTAGGGAGGTAAAAACGACTTTCACCCTCATTAGTAACCACCCCTCATTTGCATAAAGGGCATCTGATTGGCCGAATCTTAACTGTCCATATATCTGCAACGGTGTGTTTTATCTGTACGAAACTTGGTTTATATAGTAATTGATGTATGGCTAGTCGACTGGTGGTGGTTTGGTGCGCCTCTAGCGCCACCAGGTGTGTAGACACGGTACTGCACTTTATTTTTTAGATTTGTTTTTTTTTAACAGGGGTCTATTTTATAAATTGCTGTTGTATCTAGGGTTATTTTATATAGGGGTGGTCTATCCTGGTATATTTTGGGTAGGGTCTGTGTAGGTCCCGCAGTGGTCAGTGTTTTTTGGTTTTGTTTTCTGTTTTTTTGTGCAGGTGGTGGGTAGGTTTAGCTGGTTAGGTGAGGTAGCGTGCCAGGCCTTTGGCCTTTGACCCTGCATCCATGCAGACGCCCTGACGCAAACTGAACTTGAGTTTTCCCCCAGCTGTTCACCTGTCAATGCAAAATGGTTGCATTTGCCGTGCATATCAGCACGAGTGCTGAAACAGCACCAATGCTGACAGGTAAGTGTCTATTTCTATAGATAGATTGATGGATGGAGTGATGGATGGATGGATGGATGGATGGATGGATGGATGGATGGATGGATGGATGGATGGATAGATAGGTACATGAGTTGAAACAACTTTTTGTTAAAAAAAATGTTTTTGTTAAAAAAATGTTTTTGTTTGAAAAAGTGAATGTTTTTTAGGCCTGTGTTACATTGATGGATGGAGTGATGGAGTGATGGATGGATGGATGGATGGATGGATAGATAGATGAATAGATGAATATATAGATACATGAGTTTAAACCACTTTTTGTTAAAAAAAATATGTTTTTGTTTGAAAAAGTGAATGTTTTTAGGCCTGTGTTAATACATGGATGGATGGAGTGATGGATGGATGGATGGATGGATGGATAGATAGATAAATAGATAGATAGATGAATAGATGAATATATAGATACATGAGTTTAAACAACTTTTTGTTAAAAAAAAAAAGTTTTTGTTTGAAAAAGTG